>NC_090372.1:170293398-170295898 GCF_036365525.1 Heterodontus francisci | reverse complement strand
TGAGAGTGAGATTGTGAGAGTGAGAGAGTGAGAGAGTGTGAGAGTGTGAGAGTGAGAGTGTGCGAGCGTGAGCTTGAGAGTGAGATTGTGAGAGTGTGTGAGTGGGAGTGTGAGAGTGGGAGTGTGAGATGTGAGAGTGTGAGAGTGAGAGTGTGAGATGTGAGAGTGGGAGTGTGAGAGTGTGAGTGTGAGTGGGAGTGTGAGATTTGAGAGTGGGAGTGTGAGATCTGAGAGTGAGAGTGAGAGTGAGAATGAGTGTGAGTGTGGGAGTGGGAGTGGGAGTGGGAGAGTGAGCTGTGAGAGTGGGAGTGAGAGAATGAGAGTGTGAGAGTGAGAGTGAGAGTGAGAGTGAGAGTGAGAGTGTGAGTGTGAGTGTGAGTGGGAGTGTGTGAGTGTGAGTGTGAGTGTGAGTGTGTGAGTGTGAGTGTGAGTGTGAGTGTGAGTGTGAGTGTGAGAGTGAGAGTGAGAGTGAGAGTGAGAGTGAGTGTGTGAGTGGGAGTGTGACATGTGAGAGTGGGAGATGTGAGAGTGAGAGTGTGAGTGTGAATGTGAGTGTGAGTGTGAGAGTGGGAGTGTGAGATGTGAGAGTGGGAGTGTGTGAGTGAGTGGGAGTGAGTGAGTGAGAGTGTGAGTGAGTGTTTGAGAGTGAGTGAGTGTGTGAGTGTAAGAGTGGGAGTGTGAGATGTGAGAGAGTGAGAGTGAGAGTGAGAATGAGTGTGAGTGTGAGAGTGGGAGTGGGAGTGGGAGTGTGAGCTGTGAGAGTGGGAGTGAGAGAATGAGAGTGTGAGAGTGTGAGTGAGAGTGTGAGTGTGAGTGGGAGTGTGTGAGTGTGAGTGTGAGTGTGAGTGTGAGTGTGAGTGTGAGTGTGTGAGTGTGAGTGTGAGTGTGAGTGTGAGTGTGAGAGTGAGAGTGAGAGTGAGTGTGTGAGTGGGAGTGTGACATGTGAGAGTGGGAGATGTGAGAGTGAGAGTGTGAGTGTGAGTGTGAATGTGAGTGTGAATGTGAGTGTGAGTGTGAGTGGGAGTGTGAGATGTGAGAGTGGGAGTGTGTGAGTGAGTGGGAGTGAGTGAGTGAGAGTGTGAGTGAGTGTTTGAGAGTGTGAGTGAGAGTGAGTGTGAGTGTGAGTGAGAGTAAGTGAGTGTGAGATGTGAGAGTGTGAGAATGAGTGTGAGTGTGAGTGTGAGTGTGAGAGTGAGAGTGAGTGTGTGAGTGGGAGTGTGACGTGTGAGAGTGGGAAATGTGAGAGTGAGATTGTGAGAGTGAGAGAGTGTGAGAGTGTGAGAGTGAGAGTGTGAGATGTGAGAGTGAGAGAGTGTGAGAGTGTGAGAGTGAGAGTGTGAGATGTGAGAGTGAGAGTGTGAGAGTGTGAGTGTGAGTGGGAGTGTGAGATGTGAGAGTGGGAGTGTGAGATGTGAGAGTGTGTGTGAGTGTGAGAGTGGGAGTCTGAGATGTGAGAGTGTGAGAGTCAGTGAGAGAGGGAGAGAGTGTGAGTGTGAGTGTGAGAGTGAGAGTGTGAGTGTGAGAGTGAGATTGAGAGTGTGTGAGTGTGAGTGTGAGTGTGAGTGTGAGTGTGAGATGTGGGAGTGAGAGTGAGAGTGTGAAAGTGAGAGTGTGAAAGTGAGAGTGTGAAAGTGAGAGTGAGATTGTGAGAGTGAGAGAGTGAGAGAGTGTGAGAGTGTGAGAGTGAGAGTGTGCGAGCGTGAGCTTGAGAGTGAGATTGTGAGAGTGTGTGAGTGGGAGTGTGAGAGTGGGAGTGTGAGATGTGAGAGTGTGAGAGTGAGAGTGTGAGATGTGAGAGTGGGAGTGTGAGAGTGTGAGTGTGAGTGGGAGTGTGAGATTTGAGAGTGGGAGTGTGAGATCTGAGAGTGAGAGTGAGAGTGAGAATGAGTGTGAGTGTGGGAGTGGGAGTGGGAGTGGGAGAGTGAGCTGTGAGAGTGGGAGTGAGAGAATGAGAGTGTGAGAGTGAGAGTGAGAGTGAGAGTGTGAGTGTGAGTGTGAGTGTGAGTGGGAGTGTGTGAGTGTGAGTGCGAGTGTGAGTGTGAGTGTGTGAGTGTGAGTGTGTGAGTGTGAGTGTGAGTGTGAGTGTGAGTGTGAGTGTGAGTGTGAGAGTGAGAGTGAGTGTGTGAGTGGGAGTGTGACATGTGAGAGTGGGAGATGTGAGAGTGAGAGTGTGAGTGTGAATGTGAGTGTGAGTGTGATTGTGAGAGTGGGAGTGTGAGATGTGAGAGTGGGAGTGTGTGAGTGAGTGGGAGTGAGTGAGTGAGAGTGTGAGTGAGTGTTTGAGAGTGAGTGAGTGTGTGAGTGTGAGAGTGGGAGTGTGAGATGTGAGAGAGTGAGAGTGAGAGTGAGAATGAGTGTGAGTGTGAGAGTGGGAGTGGGAGTGGGAGTGTGAGCTGTGAGAGTGGGAGTGAGAGAATGAGAGTGTGAGTGGGAGTGGGAGTGTGTGAGTGTGAGTGTGAGTGTGAGTGTGTGTGTGTGAGTGTGAGTGTGTGAGTGTGAG
>NC_090372.1:170275898-170283398 GCF_036365525.1 Heterodontus francisci | reverse complement strand
GAGTGGGAGTGAGAGAATGAGAGTGTGAGTGGGAGTGGGAGTGTGTGAGTGTGAGTGTGAGTGTGAGTGTGTGTGTGTGAGTGTGAGTGTGAGTGTGTGAGTGTGAGTGTGAGTGTGTGAGTGTGAGTGTGAGTGTGAGAGTGAGAGTGAGAGTGAGTGTGTGAGTGGGAGTGTGACATGTGAGAGTGGGAGATGTGAGAGTGAGAGTGTGAGTGTGAGTGTGAATGTGAGTGTGAATGTGAGTGTGAGTGTGAGTGGGAGTGTGAGATGTGAGAGTGGGAGTGTGTGAGTGAGTGGGAGTGAGTGAGTGAGAGTGTGAGTGAGTGTTTGAGAGTGAGTGAGTGAGAGTGAGTGTGAGTGTGAGTGAGAGTAAGTGAGTGTGAGATGTGAGAGTGTGAGAATGAGTGTGAGTGTGAGTGTGAGTGTGAGAGTGAGAGTGAGTGTGTGAGTGGGAGTGTGACATGTGAGAGTGGGAAATGTGAGAGTGAGAGTGTGAGTGTGAGTGTGAATGTGAGTGTGAGTGTGATTGTAAGAGTGAGAGTGTGAGATGTGAGAGTGGGAGTGTGTGAGATGTGAGAGTGGGAGTGTGAGATGTGAGAGTGTGAGTGTGAGAGTGGGAGTGTGAGATGTGAGTGTGAGAGTATGTGAGAGTGAGAGTGAGAATGTGAGTGGGAGTGGGAGTGTGAGAGAGTGAGAGTGTGAGAGTGAGAGTGTGAGAGTGAGTGAGTGAGAGTGAGTGAGTGTGAGTGAGTGAGCGTGAGTGAGAGTGTGAGTGTGAGTGTGAGTGTGAGTGGGAGTGTGTGAGTGTGAGTGTGAGTGTGAGTGTGAGTGTGTGAGTGTGTGAGTGTGAGTGTGAGTGTGAGAGTGAGAGTGAGAGTGAGAGTGAGAGTGAGTGTGAGAGTGGGAGTGTGAGATGTGAGAGAGTGAGAGTGAGAGTGAGAGTGAGAATGAGTGTGAGTGTGAGTGTGAGAGTGGGAGTGGGAGTGGGAGTGTGAGCTGTGAGAGTGGGAGTGAGAGAATGAGAGTGTGAGAGTGTGAGTGAGAGTGTGAGTGTGAGTGTGAGTGTGAGTGGGAGTGTGTGAGTGTGAGTGTGAGTGTGAGTGTGAGTGTGAGTGTGTGAGTGTGTGAGTGTGAGTGTGAGTGTGAGAGTGAGAGTGAGAGTGAGAGTGAGTGTGTGAGTGGGAGTGTGACATGTGAGAGTGGGAGATGTGAGAGTGAGAGTGTGAGTGTGAGTGTGAATGTGAGTGTGAGTGTGAGTGTGAGAGTGGGAGTGTGAGATGTGAGAGTGGGAGTGTGTGAGTGAGTGGGAGTGAGTGAGTGAGAGTGTGAGTGAGTGTTTGAGAGTGAGTGAGTGAGTGAGTGAGAGTGAGTGTGAGTGTGAGTGAGAGTAAGTGAGTGTGAGATGTGAGAGTGTGAGAATGCGTGTGAGTGTGAGTGTGAGTGTGAGTGTGAGTGTGAGAGTGAGAGTGAGAGTGAGTGTGTGAGTGGGAGTGTGACATGTGAGAGTGGGAAATGTGAGAGTGAGAGTGTGAGTGTGAGTGTGAATGTGAGTGTGAGTGTGATTGTAAGAGTGAGAGTGTGAGATGTGAGAGTGGGAGTGTGTGAGTGTGAGTGGGAGTGTGAGATGTGAGAGTGGGAGTGTGTGAGTGAGTGGGAGTGAGTGAGTGAGAGTGTGAGTGAGTGTTTGAGAGTGTGAGTGAGAGTGAGTGTGAGTGTGAGTGAGAGTAAGTGAGTGTGAGATGTGAGAGTGTGAGAATGAGTGTGAGTGTGAGTGTGAGTGTGAGAGTGAGAGTGAGTGTGTGAGTGGGAGTGTGACGTGTGAGAGTGGGAAATGTGAGAGTGAGATTGTGAGAGTGAGAGAGTGTGAGAGTGTGAGAGTGAGAGTGTGAGATGTGAGAGTGAGAGAGTGTGAGAGTGTGAGAGTGAGAGTGTGAGATGTGAGAGTGAGAGTGTGAGAGTGTGAGTGTGAGTGGGAGTGTGAGATGTGAGAGTGGGAGTGTGAGATGTGAGAGTGTGTGTGAGTGTGAGAGTGGGAGTCTGAGATGTGAGAGTGTGAGAGTCAGTGAGAGAGGGAGAGAGTGTGAGTGTGAGTGTGAGAGTGAGAGTGTGAGTGTGAGAGTGAGATTGAGAGTGTGTGAGTGTGAGTGTGAGTGTGAGTGTGAGTGTGAGATGTGGGAGTGAGAGTGAGAGTGTGAAAGTGAGAGTGTGAAAGTGAGAGTGAGAATGAGTGTGAGTGTGAGTGTGAGAGTGGGAGTGGGAGTGGGAGTGTGAGCTGTGAGAGTGGGAGTGAGAGAATGAGAGTGTGAGAGTGTGAGTGAGAGTGTGAGTGTGAGTGTGAGTGTGAGTGGGAGTGTGTGAGTGTGAGTGTGAGTGTGAGTGTGAGTGTGAGTGTGTGAGTGTGTGAGTGTGAGTGTGAGTGTGAGAGTGAGAGTGAGAGTGAGAGTGAGAGTGAGTGTGTGAGTGGGAGTGTGACATGTGAGAGTGGGAGATGTGAGAGTGAGAGTGTGAGTGTGAGTGTGAATGTGAGTGTGAGTGTGAGTGTGAGAGTGGGAGTGTGAGATGTGAGAGTGGGAGTGTGTGAGTGAGTGGGAGTGAGTGAGTGAGAGTGTGAGTGAGTGTTTGAGAGTGAGTGAGTGAGTGAGTGAGAGTGAGTGTGAGTGTGAGTGAGAGTAAGTGAGTGTGAGATGTGAGAGTGTGAGAATGCGTGTGAGTGTGAGTGTGAGTGTGAGTGTGAGAGTGAGAGTGAGAGTGAGTGTGTGAGTGGGAGTGTGACATGTGAGAGTGGGAAATGTGAGAGTGAGAGTGTGAGTGTGAGTGTGAATGTGAGTGTGAGTGTGATTGTAAGAGTGAGAGTGTGAGATGTGAGAGTGGGAGTGTGTGAGTGTGAGTGGGAGTGTGAGATGTGAGAGTGGGAGTGTGTGAGTGAGTGGGAGTGAGTGAGTGAGAGTGTGAGTGAGTGTTTGAGAGTGTGAGTGAGAGTGAGTGTGAGTGTGAGTGAGAGTAAGTGAGTGTGAGATGTGAGAGTGTGAGAATGAGTGTGAGTGTGAGTGTGAGTGTGAGAGTGAGAGTGAGTGTGTGAGTGGGAGTGTGACGTGTGAGAGTGGGAAATGTGAGAGTGAGATTGTGAGAGTGAGAGAGTGTGAGAGTGTGAGAGTGAGAGTGTGAGATGTGAGAGTGAGAGAGTGTGAGAGTGTGAGAGTGAGAGTGTGAGATGTGAGAGTGAGAGTGTGAGAGTGTGAGTGTGAGTGGGAGTGTGAGATGTGAGAGTGGGAGTGTGAGATGTGAGAGTGTGTGTGAGTGTGAGAGTGGGAGTCTGAGATGTGAGAGTGTGAGAGTCAGTGAGAGAGGGAGAGAGTGTGAGTGTGAGTGTGAGAGTGAGAGTGTGAGTGTGAGAGTGAGATTGAGAGTGTGTGAGTGTGAGTGTGAGTGTGAGTGTGAGTGTGAGATGTGGGAGTGAGAGTGAGAGTGTGAAAGTGAGAGTGTGAAAGTGAGAGTGTGAAAGTGAGAGTGAGATTGTGAGAGTGAGAGAGTGAGAGAGTGTGAGAGTGTGAGAGTGAGAGTGTGCGAGCGTGAGCTTGAGAGTGAGATTGTGAGAGTGTGTGAGTGGGAGTGTGAGAGTGGGAGTGTGAGATGTGAGAGTGTGAGAGTGAGAGTGTGAGATGTGAGAGTGGGAGTGTGAGAGTGTGAGTGTGAGTGGGAGTGTGAGATTTGAGAGTGGGAGTGTGAGATCTGAGAGTGAGAGTGAGAGTGAGAATGAGTGTGAGTGTGGGAGTGGGAGTGGGAGTGGGAGAGTGAGCTGTGAGAGTGGGAGTGAGAGAATGAGAGTGTGAGTGTGAGTGTGAGTGGGAGTGTGTGAGTGTGAGTGCGAGTGTGAGTGTGTGAGTGTGAGATGTGAGAGTGGGAGTGTGAGATGTGAGAGTGTGTGTGAGTGTGAGAGTGGGAGTGTGAGATGTGAGAGTGTGAGAGTCAGTGAGAGAGGGAGAGAGTGTGAGTGTGAGAGTGAGAGTGTGAGTGTGAGAGTGAGATTGAGAGTGTGTGAGTGTGAGTGTGAGTGTGAGTGTGAGATGTGGGAGTGAGAGTGAGAGTGTGAAAGTGAGAGTGTGAAAGTGAGAGTGAGATTGTGAGAGTGAGAGAGTGTGAGAGTGAGAGTGTGTGAGCGTGAGCTTGAGAGTGAGATTGTGAGAGTGTGTGAGTGGGAGTGTGAGAGTGGGAGTGTGAGATGTGAGAGTGTGAGAGTGAGAGTGTGAGATGTGAGAGTGGGAGTGTGAGAGTGTGAGTGTGAGTGGGAGTGTGAGATTTGAGAGTGGGAGTGTGAGATCTGAGAGTGAGAGTGAGAGTGAGAATGAGTGTGAGAGTGGGAGTGTGAGCTGTGAGAGTGGGAGTGAGAGAATGAGAGTGTGAGAGTGAGAGTGAGAGTGTGAGTGTGAGTGGGAGTGTGTGAGTGTGAGTGTGAGTGTGTGAGTGTGAGTGTGAGTGTGAGTGTGTGAGTGTGAGTGTGAGTTTGAGTGTGAGAGTGAGAGTGAGAGTGAGAGTGAGAGTGAGAGTGAGAGTGAGTGTGTGAGTGGGAGTGTGACATGTGAGAGTGGGAGATGTGAGAGTGAGAGTGAGAGTGTGAGTGAGTGTTTGAGAGTGAGTGAGTGTGTGAGTCTGAGAGTGGGAGTGTGAGATGTGAGAGAGTGAGAGTGAGAGTGAGAGTGAGAATGAGTGTGAGTGTGAGAGTGGGAGTGGGAGTGGGAGTGTGAGCTGTGAGAGTGGGAGTGAGAGAATGAGAGTGTGAGAGTGTGAGTGAGAGTGAGAGTGTGAGTGTGAGTGGGAGTGGGAGTGTGTGAGTGTGAGTGTGAGTGTGTGTGTGTGAGTGTGAGTGTGAGTGTGAGTGTGAGTGTGAGAGTGAGTGTGAGAGTGAGAGTGAGAGTGAGAGTGAGAGTGAGAGTGAGTGTGTGAGTGGGAGTGTGACATGTGAGAGTGGGAGATGTGAGAGTGAGAGTGTGAGTGTGAGTGTGAATGTGAGTGTGAGTGTGAGTGTGAGTGTGAGTGTGAGAGTGGGAGTGTGAGATGTGAGAGTGGGAGTGTGTGAGTGAGTGGGAGTGAGTGAGTGAGAGTGTGAGTGAGTGTTTGAGAGTGAGTGAGTGAGAGTGAGTGTGAGTGTGAGTGAGAGTAAGTGAGTGTGAGATGTGAGAGTGTGAGAATGAGTGTGAGTGTGAGTGTGAGTGTGAGTGTGAGTGTGAGAGTGAGAGTGAGTGTGTGAGTGGGAGTGTGAGAGTGTGAGTGTGAGTGGGAGTGTGAGATTTGAGAGTGGGAGTGTGAGATCTGAGAGTGAGAGTGAGAGTGAGAATGAGTGTGAGAGTGGGAGTGTGAGCTGTGAGAGTGGGAGTGAGAGAATGAGAGTGTGAGAGTGAGAGTGAGAGTGTGAGTGTGAGTGGGAGTGTGTGAGTGTGAGTGTGTGAGTGTGTGAGTGTGAGTGTGAGTGTGAGTGTGAGAGTGAGAGTGAGAGTGAGAGTGAGAGTGAGTGTGTGAGTGGGAGTGTGACATGTGAGAGTGGGAGATGTGAGAGTGAGAGTGTGAGTGTGAGTGTGAGTGTGAATGTGAGTGTGAGTGTGAGAGTGGGAGTGTGAGATGTGAGAGTGGGAGTGTGTGAGTGAGTGGGAGTGAGTGAGTGAGAGTGTGAGTGAGTGTTTGAGAGTGAGTGAGTGTGTGAGTGTGAGAGTGGGAGTG
The DNA here is from genome assembly GCF_036365525.1 of Heterodontus francisci. Taxonomy (NCBI): domain Eukaryota; kingdom Metazoa; phylum Chordata; class Chondrichthyes; order Heterodontiformes; family Heterodontidae; genus Heterodontus; species Heterodontus francisci. The sequence continues at coordinate 170,277,686 of NC_090372.1, read as the reverse complement.
TGAGATGTGAGAGAGTGAGAGTGAGAGTGAGAGTGAGAATGAGTGTGAGTGTGAGTGTGAGAGTGGGAGTGGGAGTGTGAGCTGTGAGAGTGGGAGTGAGAGAATGAGAGTGTGAGAGTGTGAGTGAGAGTGTGAGTGTGAGTGTGAGTGTGAGTGGGAGTGTGTGAGTGTGAGTGTGAGTGTGAGTGTGAGTGTGAGTGTGTGAGTGTGTGAGTGTGTGAGTGTGTGAGTGTGAGTGTGAGTGTGAGAGTGAGAGTGAGAGTGAGAGTGAGTGTGTGAGTGGGAGTGTGACATGTGAGAGTGGGAGATGTGAGAGTGAGAGTGTGAGTGTGAGTGTGAATGTGAGTGTGAGTGTGAGTGTGAGAGTGGGAGTGTGAGATGTGAGAGTGGGAGTGTGTGAGTGAGTGGGAGTGAGTGAGTGAGAGTGTGAGTGAGTGTTTGAGAGTGAGTGAGTGAGTGAGTGAGAGTGAGTGTGAGTGTGAGTGAGAGTAAGTGAGTGTGAGATGTGAGAGTGTGAGAATGCGTGTGAGTGTGAGTGTGAGTGTGAGTGTGAGTGTGAGAGTGAGAGTGAGAGTGAGTGTGTGAGTGGGAGTGTGACATGTGAGAGTGGGAAATGTGAGAGTGAGAGTGTGAGTGTGAGTGTGAATGTGAGTGTGAGTGTGATTGTAAGAGTGAGAGTGTGAGATGTGAGAGTGGGAGTGTGTGAGTGTGAGTGGGAGTGTGAGATGTGAGAGTGGGAGTGTGTGAGTGAGTGGGAGTGAGTGAGTGAGAGTGTGAGTGAGTGTTTGAGAGTGTGAGTGAGAGTGAGTGTGAGTGTGAGTGAGAGTAAGTGAGTGTGAGATGTGAGAGTGTGAGAATGAGTGTGAGTGTGAGTGTGAGTGTGAGAGTGAGAGTGAGTGTGTGAGTGGGAGTGTGACGTGTGAGAGTGGGAAATGTGAGAGTGAGATTGTGAGAGTGAGAGAGTGTGAGAGTGTGAGAGTGAGAGTGTGAGATGTGAGAGTGAGAGAGTGTGAGAGTGTGAGAGTGAGAGTGTGAGATGTGAGAGTGAGAGTGTGAGAGTGTGAGTGTGAGTGGGAGTGTGAGATGTGAGAGTGGGAGTGTGAGATGTGAGAGTGTGTGTGAGTGTGAGAGTGGGAGTCTGAGATGTGAGAGTGTGAGAGTCAGTGAGAGAGGGAGAGAGTGTGAGTGTGAGTGTGAGAGTGAGAGTGTGAGTGTGAGAGTGAGATTGAGAGTGTGTGAGTGTGAGTGTGAGTGTGAGTGTGAGTGTGAGATGTGGGAGTGAGAGTGAGAGTGTGAAAGTGAGAGTGTGAAAGTGAGAGTGTGAAAGTGAGAGTGAGATTGTGAGAGTGAGAGAGTGAGAGAGTGTGAGAGTGTGAGAGTGAGAGTGTGCGAGCGTGAGCTTGAGAGTGAGATTGTGAGAGTGTGTGAGTGGGAGTGTGAGAGTGGGAGTGTGAGATGTGAGAGTGTGAGAGTGAGAGTGTGAGATGTGAGAGTGGGAGTGTGAGAGTGTGAGTGTGAGTGGGAGTGTGAGATTTGAGAGTGGGAGTGTGAGATCTGAGAGTGAGAGTGAGAGTGAGAATGAGTGTGAGTGTGGGAGTGGGAGTGGGAGTGGGAGAGTGAGCTGTGAGAGTGGGAGTGAGAGAATGAGAGTGTGAGAGTGAGAGTGAGAGTGAGAGTGTGAGTGTGAGTGTGAGTGGGAGTGTGTGAGTGTGAGTGCGAGTGTGAGTGTGTGAGTGTGAGTGTGAGTGTGTGAGTGTGAGTGTGAGTGTGAGTGTGAGTGTGAGTGTG
>NC_090372.1:170265898-170268398 GCF_036365525.1 Heterodontus francisci | reverse complement strand
GAGTGGGAGTGTGAGATTTGAGAGTGGGAGTGTGAGATCTGAGAGTGAGAGTGTGAGTGAGTGTTTGAGAGTGAGTGAGTGTGTGAGTGTGAGAGTGGGAGTGTGAGATGTGAGAGAGTGAGAGTGAGAGTGAGAGTGAGAATGAGTGTGAGTGTGAGTGTGAGAGTGGGAGTGGGAGTGGGAGTGTGAGCTGTGAGAGTGGGAGTGAGAGAATGAGAGTGTGAGAGTGTGAGTGAGAGTGTGAGTGTGAGTGTGAGTGGGAGTGTGTGAGTGTGAGTGTGAGTGTGAGTGTGTGAGTGTGTGAGTGTGTGAGTGTGAGTGTGAGTGTGAGAGTGAGAGTGAGAGTGAGAGTGAGTGTGTGAGTGGGAGTGTGACATGTGAGAGTGGGAGATGTGAGAGTGAGAGTGTGAGTGTGAGTGTGAATGTGAGTGTGAGTGTGAGTGTGAGAGTGGGAGTGTGAGATGTGAGAGTGGGAGTGTGTGAGTGAGTGGGAGTGAGTGAGTGAGAGTGTGAGTGAGTGTTTGAGAGTGAGTGAGCGAGTGAGTGAGTGAGAGTGAGTGTGAGTGTGAGTGAGAGTAAGTGAGTGTGAGATGTGAGAGTGTGAGAATGCGTGTGAGTGTGAGTGTGAGTGTGAGTGTGAGTGTGAGTGTGAGAGTGAGAGTGAGAGTGAGTGTGTGAGTGGGAGTGTGACATGTGAGAGTGGGAAATGTGAGAGTGAGAGTGTGAGTGTGAGTGTGAATGTGAGTGTGAGTGTGATTGTAAGAGTGAGAGTGTGAGATGTGAGAGTGGGAGTGTGTGAGTGTGAGTGGGAGTGTGAGATGTGAGAGTGGGAGTGTGTGAGTGAGTGGGAGTGAGTGAGTGAGAGTGTGAGTGAGTGTTTGAGAGTGTGAGTGAGAGTGAGTGTGAGTGTGAGTGAGAGTAAGTGAGTGTGAGATGTGAGAGTGTGAGAATGAGTGTGAGTGTGAGTGTGAGTGTGAGTGTGAGAGTGAGAGTGAGTGTGTGAGTGGGAGTGTGACGTGTGAGAGTGGGAAATGTGAGAGTGAGAGTGTGAGAGTGTGAGAGTGAGAGTGTGAGATGTGAGAGTGAGAGAGTGTGAGAGTGTGAGAGTGAGAGTGTGAGATGTGAGAGTGAGAGTGTGAGAGTGTGAGTGTGAGTGGGAGTGTGAGATGTGAGAGTGGGAGTGTGAGATGTGAGAGTGTGTGTGAGTGTGAGAGTGGGAGTCTGAGATGTGAGAGTGTGAGAGTCAGTGAGAGAGGGAGAGAGTGTGAGTGTGAGTGTGAGAGTGAGAGTGTGAGTGTGAGAGTGAGATTGAGAGTGTGTGAGTGTGAGTGTGAGTGTGAGTGTGAGTGTGAGATGTGGGAGTGAGAGTGAGAGTGTGAAAGTGAGAGTGTGAAAGTGAGAGTGTGAAAGTGAGAGTGAGATTGTGAGAGTGAGAGAGTGAGAGAGTGTGAGAGTGTGAGAGTGAGAGTGTGCGAGCGTGAGCTTGAGAGTGAGATTGTGAGAGTGTGTGAGTGGGAGTGTGAGAGTGGGAGTGTGAGATGTGAGAGTGTGAGAGTGAGAGTGTGAGATGTGAGAGTGGGAGTGTGAGAGTGTGAGTGTGAGTGGGAGTGTGAGATTTGAGAGTGGGAGTGTGAGATCTGAGAGTGAGAGTGAGAGTGAGAATGAGTGTGAGTGTGGGAGTGGGAGTGGGAGTGGGAGAGTGAGCTGTGAGAGTGGGAGTGAGAGAATGAGAGTGTGAGAGTGAGAGTGAGAGTGAGAGTGAGAGTGTGAGTGTGAGTGTGAGTGGGAGTGTGTGAGTGTGAGTGCGAGTGTGAGTGTGTGAGTGTGAGTGTGAGTGTGAGTGTGTGAGTGTGAGTGTGAGTGTGAGTGTGAGTGTGAGAGTGAGAGTGAGAGTGAGAGTGAGTGTGTGAGTGGGAGTGTGACATGTGAGAGTGGGAGATGTGAGAGTGAGAGTGTGAGTGTGAATGTGAGTGTGAGTGTGATTGTGAGAGTGGGAGTGTGAGATGTGAGAGTGGGAGTGTGTGAGTGAGTGGGAGTGAGTGAGTGAGAGTGTGAGTGAGTGTTTGAGAGTGAGTGAGTGTGTGAGTGTGAGAGTGGGAGTGTGAGATGTGAGAGAGTGAGAGTGAGAGTGAGAATGAGTGTGAGTGTGAGAGTGGGAGTGGGAGTGGGAGTGTGAGCTGTGAGAGTGGGAGTGAGAGAATGAGAGTGTGAGTGGGAGTGGGAGTGTGTGAGTGTGAGTGTGAGTGTGAGTGTGTGTGTGTGAGTGTGAGTGTGAGTGTGTGAGTGTGAGTGTGAGTGTGTGAGTGTGAGTGTGAGTGTGAGAGTGAGAGTGAGAGTGAGTGTGTGAGTGGGAGTGTGACATGTGAGAGTGGGAGATGTGAGAGTGAGAGTGTGAGTGTGAGTGTGAATGTGAGTGTGAATGTGAGTGTGAGTGTGAGTGGGAGTGTGAGATGTGAGAGTGGGAGTGTGTGAGTGAGTGGGAGTGAGTGAGTGAGAGTGT
>NC_090372.1:170253398-170260898 GCF_036365525.1 Heterodontus francisci | reverse complement strand
GTGTGTGTGTGAGTGTGAGAGTGGGAGTGTGAAATGTGAGAGTGGGAGATGTGAGAGTGAGGGTGTGAGTGTGAGTGATGGTGTGAGATGTGAGAGTGTGAGAGTGAGTGTGAGAGTGTGAGTGGGAGTGGGAGATGTGAGAGTGGGAGTGTGAGATGTGAGAGTGGGAGTGTGAGATGTGAGAGTGTGAGTGTGAGAGTGGGAGTGTGAGATGTGAGATGTGCGAGTGAGAGTGTGAGAGGTGAGAGTGGGAGTGTGAGATGTGAGAGTGTGAGAGTGAGATTGAGAGTGTGTGAGTGTGAGTGTGAGTGTGAGTGTGATATGTGGGAGTGAGAGCGAGAGTGAGAGTGTGAAAGTGAGAGTGTGAAAGTGAGAGTGAGATTGTGAGAGTGAGATTGTGAGAGTGAGATTGTGAGAGTGAGAGTGTGACTGTGTGAGTGTGACTGTCTGAGTGTGAGTGTGAGAGTGTGAGTGTGAGTGTGAGTGTGAGTGTGAAATGTGAGAGTGGGAGATGTGAGAGTGAGAGTGAGAGTGTGAGTGTGAGTGTTAGTGTGAGAGAGAGTAAGTGAGTGTGAGTGTGAGCTGTGAGTGTGTGAGTGAGAGTGAGAGTGTGAGTGTGACTGTGAGTGTGTGAGTGAGAGTGAGAGTGAGAGTGTGACTGTGTGACTGTGTGAGTGTGAGAGTGTGAGTGTGAGTGTGAAATGTGAGAGTGGGAGATGTGAGAGTGAGAGTGAGAGTGTGAGTGTGAGTGTTAGTGTGAGAGTGGGAGTGGGAGATGTGAGAGTGTGAGTGTGAGTGTGTGAGAGTGAGAGTGAGAATGTGAATGTGAGTGTGAGTGTGAATGTGAGATGTGAGAGAGTGAGAGTGTGAGAGTGAGTGTGAGTGTGAGTGTGAGTGTGTGAGTGAGAGTGGGAGTGTGAGTGGGAGTGTGAGGTGTGAGAGTGGGAGTGAGAGTGAGAGATCGAGTGAGTGAGAGATAGAGGGACTGAGTGAGAGATAGATTGAGTGAGTGAGAGTGTGAGTGGGTGAGAGAGTGTGAGTGAGAGAGAGAGTGAGAGCGAGTGAGTGAGTGAGTGAGTGAGAGTGAGTGAGTGATTGTGAGTGAGTGAGTGGGAGTGAGTGAGTGAGAGTGTGAGTGAGTGTTTGAGAGTGAGTGAGTGAGTGTGAGTGAGAGTAAGTGAGTGTGAGTGAGTGAGTGAGAGGGAGTGAGTGTGAGTCAGAGTGAGAGTGAGTGAGTGTTTGTGAGTGAGTGAGTGAGAGTGAGAGCTAGTGAGAGTGGGAGAGTGAGTGAGTGAGAGTGTGAGTGAGTGAGAGTGTGAGAGAGAGTGAGAGTGTGAGTGTGAGTGTGAGTGTGAGTGTGATTGTGAGTGTGAGAGTGAGAGTGAGAGTGAGAGTGAGAGTGAGAGTGAGAGTGAGAGTGAGAGTGAGTGTGTGAGTGGGAGTGTGACATGTGAGAGTGGGAAATGTGAGAGTGAGAGTGTGAGTGTGAGTGTGAATGTGAGTGTGAGTGTGATTGTGAGTGTGAGATGTGAGAGTGGGAGTGTGTGAGTGTGAGTGGGAGTGTGAGATGTGAGAGTGTGAGATGTGAGAGTGGGAGTGTGAGATGAGAGTATGTGAGAGTGAGAGTGAGAGTGAGAATGTGAATGTGAGTGTGAGTGGGAGTGTGAGATGTGAGAGAGTGAGAGTGTGAGAGTGAGTGAGTGAGAGTGAGTGAGTGTGAGTGAGTGAGCGTGAGTGAGTGAGTGTGAGTGAGTGAGTGAGAGTGTGAGAATGAGTGTGACTGTGTGAGTGTGTGAGTGTGTGAGAGTGTGACTGTGTGAGTGTGTGAGTGAGAGTGAGAGATTGAGTGTGTGAGTGGGAGTGTGAGAGTGTGAGTGTGAGTGGGAGTGTGAGATTTGAGAGTGGGAGTGTGAGATCTGAGAGTGAGAGTGAGAGTGAGAATGAGTGTGAGAGTGGGAGTGTGAGCTGTGAGAGTGGGAGTGAGAGAATGAGAGTGTGAGAGTGAGAGTGAGAGTGTGAGTGTGAGTGGGAGTGTGTGAGTGTGAGTGTGTGAGTGTGAGTGTGAGTGTGAGTGTGAGAGTGAGAGTGAGAGTGAGAGTGAGAGTGAGAGTGAGAGTGAGTGTGTGAGTGGGAGTGTGACATGTGAGAGTGGGAGATGTGAGAGTGAGAGTGTGAGTGTGAGTGTGAGTGTGAATGTGAGTGTGAGTGTGAGAGTGGGAGTGTGAGATGTGAGAGTGGGAGTGTGTGAGTGAGTGGGAGTGAGTGAGTGAGAGTGTGAGTGAGTGTTTGAGAGTGAGTGAGTGTGTGAGTGTGAGAGTGGGAGTGTGAGATGTGAGAGAGTGAGAGTGAGAGTGAGTGTGAGTGTGAGTGTGAGAGTGGGAGTGGGAGTGGGAGTGTGAGCTGTGAGAGTGGGAGTGAGAGAATGAGAGTGTGAGAGTGTGAGTGAGAGTGTGAGTGTGAGTGTGAGTGGGAGTGTGTGAGTGTGAGTGTGAGTGTGAGTGTGAGTGTGTGTGTGAGTGTGAGTGTGTGAGTGTGTGAGTGTGAGTGTGAGTGTGAGTGTGAGAGTGAGAGTGAGAGTGAGTGTGTGAGTGGGAGTGTGACATGTGAGAGTGGGAGATGTGAGAGTGAGAGTGTGAGTGTGAGTGTGAATGTGAGTGTGAGTGTGAGTGTGAGAGTGGGAGTGTGAGATGTGAGAGTGGGAGTGTGTGAGTGAGTGGGAGTGAGTGAGTGAGAGTGTGAGTGAGTGTTTGAGAGTGAGTGAGTGAGTGAGAATGCGTGTGAGTGTGAGTGTGAGTGTGAGAGTGAGAGTGAGAGTGAGTGTGTGAGTGGGAGTGTGACATGTGAGAGTGGGAAATGTGAGAGTGAGAGTGTGAGTGTGAGTGTGAATGTGAGTGTGAGTGTGATTGTAAGAGTGAGAGTGTGAGATGTGAGAGTGGGAGTGTGTGAGTGTGAGTGGGAGTGTGAGATGTGAGAGTGGGAGTGTGAGATGTGAGAGTGTGAGTGTGAGAGTGGGAGTGTGAGATGTGAGTGTGAGAGTATGTGAGAGTGAGAGTGAGAGTGAGAATGTGAGTGTGAGTGGGAGTGGGAGTGTGAGATGTGAGAGAGTGAGAGTGTGAGAGTGAGAGTGTGAGAGTGAGTGAGTGAGAGTGAGTGAGTGTGAGTGAGTGAGCGTGAGTGAGTGAGTGTGAGTGAGTGAGTGAGAGTGTGAGAATGAGAGAGAGTGTGACTGTGTGAGTGTGTGAGTGAGAGTGAGAGATTGAGTGTGAGAGTGGGAGTGGAAGATGTAAGATGTGAGAGTGGGAGTGGGAGTGTGAGAGTGAGAGTGTGATATTGTGAGAGTGTGAGTGTGAGTGAGAGGGTGAGAGTGTGAGTGAGTGTGCGACTGTGTGAGTGTGTGAGTGTGAGTGAGAGTGAGAGTGTGAGTGAGAGTGTGAGTGAGAGTGTGAGTGTGAGTGTGAGTGTGAGTGTGAGAGTGAGAGTGGGAGTGTGAAATGTGAGAGTGGGAGATGTGAGAGTGAGAGTGTGAGTGTGAGTGTGAGTGATGGTGTGAGATGTGAGAGTGTGAGTGTGAGATGTGAGAGTGGGAGTGTGAGTGTGAGTGTGAGAGTGTGAGATGTGGGAGTGAGAGCGAGAGTGAGAGTATGAAAGTTAGAGTGAGATTGTGAGAGTGAGAGAGTGTGAGAGTGTGAGAGTGAGAGTGTGAGATGTGAGAGTGAGAGTGTGAGAGTGTGAGTGTGAGTGGGTGTGTGAGATGTGAGAGTGGGAGTGTGAGATGTGAGAGTGTGTGTGAGTGTGAGAGTGGGAGTGTGAGATGTGAGAGTGTGAGAGTCAGTGAGAAAGGGAGAGAGTGTGAGTGTGAGTGTGAGAGTGAGAGTGTGAGAGTGAGATTGAGAGTGTGTGAGTGTGAGTGTGAGAGTGAGTGGGAGTGTGAGATGTGAGATGTGGGAGTGAGAGCGAGAGTGAGAGTGTGAAAGTGAGAGTGAGATTGTGAGAGTGAGAGAGTGTGAGAGTGAGAGTGTGAGAGTGTGAGAGTGAGAGTGTGTGAGCGTGAGCTTGAGAGTGAGATTGTGAGAGTGTGAGAGTGTGAGTGTGAGAGTGAGTGTGTGAGTGAGAGTGTGAGGTGTGAGAGTGTGAGAGTGTGAGTGTGAGAGTGGGAGTGTGAGATGTGAGAGTGAGAGTGAGAGTGTGAGTGTGTGAGTGTGAGTGTGAGTGTGAGTGTGAGTGAGAGTGTGTGTGTGAGTGTGAGAGTGGGAGTGTGAAATGTGAGAGTGGGAGATGTGAGAGTGAGGGTGTGAGTGTGAGTGATGGTGTGAGATGTGAGAGTGTGAGAGTGAGTGTGAGAGTGTGAGTGGGAGTGGGAGATGTGAGAGTGGGAGTGTGAGATGTGAGAGTGGGAGTGTGAGATGTGAGAGTGTGAGTGTGAGAGTGGGAGTGTGAGATGTGAGATGTGCGAGTGAGAGTGTGAGAGGTGAGAGTGGGAGTGTGAGATGTGAGAGTGTGAGAGTGAGATTGAGAGTGTGTGAGTGTGAGTGTGAGTGTGAGTGTGATATGTGGGAGTGAGAGCGAGAGTGAGAGTGTGAAAGTGAGAGTGTGAAAGTGAGAGTGAGATTGTGAGAGTGAGATTGTGAGAGTGAGAGTGAGAGTGAGAGTGTGACTGTGTGAGTGTGACTGTGTGAGTGTGAGTGTGAGAGTGTGAGTGTGAGTGTGAGTGTGAGTGTGAAATGTGAGAGTGGGAGATGTGAGAGTGAGAGTGAGAGTGTGAGTGTGAGTGTTAGTGTGAGAGAGAGTAAGTGAGTGTGAGTGTGAGTGTGAGATGTGAGAGTGTGAGTGTGACTGTGAGTGTGTGAGTGAGAGTGAGAGTGTGAGTGTGACTGTGAGTGTGTGAGTGAGAGTGAGAGTGAGAGTGTGACTGTGTGAGTGTGAGAGTGTGAGTGTGAGTGTGAAATGTGAGAGTGGGAGATGTGAGAGTGAGAGTGAGAGTGTGAGTGTTAGTGTGGGAGTGCGAGATGTGAGAGTGTGAGTGTGTGAGAGTGAGAGTGAGAATGTGAATGTGAGTGTGAATGTGAGATGTGAGAGAGTGAGAGTGTGAGAGTGAGTGTGAGTGTGAGTGTGTGAGTGAGAGTGGGAGTGTGAGTGGGAGTGTGAGGTGTGAGAGTGGGAGTGAGAGTGAGAGTGAGAGCGAGTGAGTGAGTGAGTGAGAGTGATTGTGAGTGAGTGAGTGGGAGTGAGTGAGTGAGAGTGTGAGTGAGTGTTTGAGAGTGAGTGAGTGAGTGTGAGTGAGAGTAAGTGAGTGTGAGTGAGTGAGTGAGAGGGAGTGAGTGTGAGTCAGTGAGTGAGAGTGAGTGAGTGTTTGTGAGTGAGTGAGTGAGAGTGAGAGCTAGTGAGAGTGGGAGAGTGAGTGAGTGAGAGTGTGAGTGAGTGAGAGTGTGAGAGAGAGTGAGAGAGTGAGTGGGAGTGTGAGAAAGTGAGTGAGACAATGAGTGAGTGACAGAGTGAGTGACAGAGTATGTGACTGAGAGAATGAGTGAGTGAGAGATTGAGTGTGAGAGTGGGAGTGTTAGATGTGAGAGTGGGAGTGTGAGAGTGAGAGTGTGATATTGTGAGAGTGTGAGTGAGAGGGTGAGAGTGTGAGAGTGTGAGTGTGAGTGTGAGATGTGAGAGTGTGAGAATGAGTGTGACTGTGTGAGTGTGCGAGTGTGAGTGTGAGTGAGTGTGAGTGTGAGTGAGAGTGTGAGAGTGTGAGTGTGAGTGTGAGTGAGAGTGAGAGTGAGAGGGTGAGAGTGTGAGTGTGAGTGTGAGTGTGAGTGGGAGTGGGGGTGTGAAATGTGAGAGTGGGAGATGTGAGAGTAAGAGTGTGAGTGTGAGTGTGAGATGTGAGAGTGTGAGAGTGAGAGTGAGAGTGAGAGTGTGAGATGTGTGAGTGTGAGTGTGAGTGTGAGTGGGAGTGTGAGATGTGAGAGTGGGAGTGAGAGTGAGAGATAGAGTGAGTGAGAGATAGAGGGACTGAGTGAGAGATAGATTGAGTGAGTGAGAGTGTGAGTGGGTGAGAGGGTGTGAGTGAGAGAGAGAGTGAGAGCGAGTGAGTGAGTGAGTGAGTGGCAGAGTGAGTGAATGGGAGACAGAGTAATTGAATGATTGTGAGAGAGCGTGAGAGTGAGTGAGTGAGAGTAAGTGAGTGAGTGAGTGAGTGACAGTGAGTGAATGTGAGCGAGTGAGAGTGTGTGAGAGTGAGTGATTGAGTGAGAGTGAGTGATTGAGTGAGTGTGATTGAGTGAGTGTGATTGAGTGAGTGAGAGTGAGAGTGAGAGTGTGAGTGTGAGTGTGAGTGTGAGTGTGTGAGTGTGAGAGTGAGAGTGAGAGTGAGTGTGTGAGTGGGAGTGTGACATGTGAGAGTGGGAAATGTGAGAGTGAGAGTGTGAGTGTGAGTGTGAATGTGAGTGTGAGTGTGATTGTGAGTGTGAGATGTGAGAGTGGGAGTGTGTGAGTGTGAGTGGGAGTGTGAGATGCGAGAGTGGGAGTGTGAGATGTGAGAGTGTGAGTGTGAGAGTGGGAGTGTGAGATGAGAGTATGTGAGAGTGAGAGTGAGAGTGAGAATGTGAATGTGAGTGTGAGTGGGAGTGTGAGATGTGAGAGAGTGAGAGTGTGAGAGTGAGTGAGTGAGTGAGTGAGTGTGAGTGAGTGAGCGTGAGTGAGTGAGTGTGAGTGAGTGAGTGAGAGTGTGAGAATGAGTGTGACTGTGTGAGTGTGTGAGTGTGTGAGAGTGTGACTGTGTGAGTGTGTGAGTGAGAGTGAGAGATTGAGTGTGAGAGTGGGAGTGTAAGAGGTAAGATGTGAGAGTGGGAGTGGGAGTGTGAGAGTGAGAGTGTGATATTGTGAGAGTGTGAGTGAGAGGGTGAGAGTGTGAGTGAGTGTGCGACTGTGTGAGTGTGTGAGTGTGAGTGAGAGTGTGAGAGTGTGAGTGTGAGAGTGAGAGTGGGAGTGAGTGAGCGTGAGTGAGTGAGTGTGAGTGAGTGAGTGAGAGTGTGAGAATGAGAGAGAGTGTGACTGTGTGAGTGTGTGAGTGAGAGTGAGAGATTGAGTGTGAGAGTGGGAGTGGAAGATGTAAGATGTGAGAGTGGGAGTGGGAGTGTGAGAGTGAGAGTGTGATATTGTGAGAGTGTGAGTGTGAGTGAGAGGGTGAGAGTGTGAGTGAGTGTGCGACTGTGTGAGTGTGTGAGTGTGAGTGAGAGTGAGAGTTTGAGTGAGAGTGTGAGTGAGAGTGTGAGTGTGAGTGTGAGAGTGAGAGTGGGAGTGTGAAATGTGAGAGTGGGAGATGTGAGAGTGAGAGTGTGAGTGTGAGTGTGAGTGATGGTGTGAGATGTGAGAGTGTGAGTGTGAGATGTGAGAGTGGGAGTGTGAGATGTGAGAGTGTGAGTGTGAGTGTGAGAGTGTGAGATGTGGGAGTGAGAGCGAGAGTGAGAGTATGAAAGTTAGAGTGAGATTGTGAGAGTGAGAGAGTGT
>NC_090372.1:170248398-170250898 GCF_036365525.1 Heterodontus francisci | reverse complement strand
TGTGAGAGTGGGAGTGTGAGATGTGAGATGTGCGAGTGAGAGTGTGAGATGTGAGAGTGGGAGTGTGAGATGTGAGAGTGTGAGAGTGAGATTGAGAGTGTGTGAGTGTGAGTGTGAGATGTGGGAGTGAGAGCGAGAGTGAGAGTGTGAAAGTGAGAGTGTGAAAGTGAGAGTGAGATTGTGAGAGTGAGATTGTGAGAGTGAGAGTGAGAGTGTGACTGTGTGAGTGTGAGAGTGTGAGTGTGAGTGTGAAATGTGAGAGTGGGAGATGTGAGAGTGAGAGTGTGAGTGTGAGTGTTAGTGTGAGAGAGAGTAAGTGAGTGTGAGTGTGAGTGTGAGATGTGAGAGTGTGAGTGTGAGTGTGACTGTGAGTGTGTGAGTGAGAGTGTGAGTGTGTGAGTGTGAGTGTGAGTGTGAGTGTGATATGTGGGAGTGAGAGCGAGAGTGAGAGTGTGAAAGTGAGAGTGTGAAAGTGAGAGTGAGATTGTGAGAGTGAGATTGTGAGAGTGAGAGTGAGAGTGAGAGTGTGACTGTGTGAGTGTGACTGTGTGAGTGTGAGTGTGAGAGTGTGAGTGTGAGTGTGAGTGTGAGTGTGAAATGTGAGAGTGGGAGATGTGAGAGTGAGAGTGAGAGTGTGAGTGTGAGTGTTAGTGTGAGAGAGAGTAAGTGAGTGTGAGTGTGAGTGTGAGATGTGAGAGTGTGAGTGTGACTGTGAGTGTGTGAGTGAGAGTGAGAGTGTGAGTGTGACTGTGAGTGTGTGAGTGAGAGTGAGAGTGAGAGTGTGACTGTGTGAGTGTGAGAGTGTGAGTGTGAGTGTGAAATGTGAGAGTGGGAGATGTGAGAGTGAGAGTGAGAGTGTGAGTGTTAGTGTGGGAGTGCGAGATGTGAGAGTGTGAGTGTGTGAGAGTGAGAGTGAGAATGTGAATGTGAGTGTGAATGTGAGATGTGAGAGAGTGAGAGTGTGAGAGTGAGTGTGAGTGTGAGTGTGTGAGTGAGAGTGGGAGTGTGAGTGGGAGTGTGAGGTGTGAGAGTGGGAGTGAGAGTGAGAGATAGAGTGAGTGAGAGATAGAGGGACTGAGTGAGAGATAGATTGAGTGAGTGAGAGTGTGAGTGGGTGAGAGAGTGTGAGTGAGAGAGAGAGTGAGAGCGAGTGAGTGAGTGAGTGAGTGAGTGATTGTGAGTGAGTGAGTGGGAGTGAGTGAGTGAGAGTGTGAGTGAGTGTTTGAGAGTGAGTGAGTGAGTGTGAGTGAGAGTAAGTGAGTGTGAGTGAGTGAGTGAGAGGGAGTGAGTGTGAGTCAGTGAGTGAGAGTGAGTGAGTGTTTGTGAGTGAGTGAGTGAGAGTGAGAGCTAGTGAGAGTGGGAGAGTGAGTGAGTGAGAGTGTGAGTGAGTGAGAGTGTGAGAGAGAGTGAGAGAGTGAGTGGGAGTGTGAGAAAGTGAGTGAGACAATGAGTGAGTGACAGAGTGAGTGACAGAGTATGTGACTGAGAGAATGAGTGAGTGAGAGATTGAGTGTGAGAGTGGGAGTGTTAGATGTGAGAGTGGGAGTGTGAGAGTGAGAGTGTGATATTGTGAGAGTGTGAGTGAGAGGGTGAGAGTGTGAGAGTGTGAGTGTGAGTGTGAGATGTGAGAGTGTGAGAATGAGTGTGACTGTGTGAGTGTGCGAGTGTGAGTGTGAGTGAGTGTGAGTGTGAGTGAGAGTGTGAGAGTGTGAGTGTGAGTGTGAGTGAGAGTGAGAGTGAGAGGGTGAGAGTGTGAGTGTGAGTGTGAGTGTGAGTGGGAGTGGGGGTGTGAAATGTGAGAGTGGGAGATGTGAGAGTAAGAGTGTGAGTGTGAGTGGGAGTGTGAGATGTGAGAGTGTGAGAGTGAGAGTGAGAGTGAGAGTGTGAGATGTGTGAGTGTGAGTGTGAGTGGGAGTGTGAGATGTGAGAGTGGGAGTGAGAGTGAGAGATAGAGTGAGTGAGAGATAGAGGGACTGAGTGAGAGATAGATTGAGTGAGTGAGAGTGTGAGTGGGTGAGAGGGTGTGAGTGAGAGAGAGAGTGAGAGCGAGTGAGTGAGTGAGTGAGTGGCAGAGTGAGTGAATGGGAGACAGAGTAATTGAATGATTGTGAGAGAGCGTGAGAGTGAGTGAGTGAGAGTAAGTGAGTGAGTGAGTGAGTGACAGTGAGTGAATGTGAGCGAGTGAGAGTGTGTGAGAGTGAGTGATTGAGTGAGAGTGAGTGATTGAGTGAGTGTGATTGAGTGAGTGTGATTGAGTGAGTGAGAGTGAGAGTGAGAGTGTGAGTGTGAGTGTGAGTGTGAGTGTGTGAGTGTGAGTGTGAGTGTGAGTGTGAGAGTGAGAGTGAGAGTGAGAGTGAGTGTGTGAGTGGGAGTGTGACATGTGAGAGTGGGAAATGTGAGAGTGAGAGTGTGAGTGTGAGTGTGAATGTGAGTGTGAGTGTGATTGTGAGTGTGAGATGTGAGAGTGGGAGTGTGTGAGTGTGAGTGGGAGTGTGAGATG
>NC_090372.1:170220898-170243398 GCF_036365525.1 Heterodontus francisci | reverse complement strand
GAGATAGAGTGAGTGAGAGATAGAGGGACTGAGTGAGAGATAGATTGAGTGAGTGAGAGTGTGAGTGGGTGAGAGGGTGTGAGTGAGAGAGAGAGTGTGAGCGAGTGAGTGAGTGAGTGAGTGAGTGGCAGAGTGAGTGAATGGGAGACAGAGTAATTGAATGATTGTGAGAGAGCGTGAGAGTGAGTGAGTGAGAGTAAGTGATTGAGTGAGTGAGTGACAGTGAGTGAATGTGAGCGAGTGAGAGTGTGTGAGAGTGAGTGATTGAGTGAGAGTGAGTGATTGAGTGAGAGTGAGTGATTGAGTGAGTGTGATTGAGTGAGTGTGATTGAGTGAGTGAGAGTGAGAGTGTGAGTGTGAGTGTGAGTGTGTGAGTGTGAGTGTGAGAGTGAGAGTGAGAGTGAGTGTGTGAGTGGGAGTGTGACATGTGAGAGTGGGAAATGTGAGAGTGAGAGTGTGAGTGTGAGTGTGAATGTGAGTGTGAGTGTGATTGTGAGTGTGAGAGTGGGAGTGTGTGAGTGTGAGTGGGAGTGTGAGATGTGAGAGTGGGAGTGTGAGATGTGAGAGTGGGAGTGTGAGAGTGGGAGTGTGAGATGTGAGTGTGAGAGTATGTGAGAGTGAGAGTGAGAGTGAGAATGTGAATGTGAGTGTGAGTGGGAGTGTGAGATGTGAGAGAGTGAGAGTGTGAGAGTGAGTGAGTGAGAGTGAGTGAGTGTGAGTGAGTGAGCGTGAGTGAGTGAGTGTGAGTGAGTGAGTGAGAGTGTGAGAATGAGTGTGAGTGTGACTGTGTGAGTGTGTGAGTGTGTGAGAGTGTGACTGTGTGAGTGTGTGAGTGAGAGTGAGAGATTGAGTGTGAGAGTGGGAGTGTAAGAGGTAAGATGTGAGAGTGGGAGTGGGAGTGGGAGAGTGAGAGTGTGATATTGTGAGAGTGTGAGTGAGAGGGTGAGAGTGTGAGTGAGTGTGCGACTGTGTGAGTGTCTGAGTGTGAGTGAGAGTGTGAGAGTGTGAGTGAGAGTGTGAGTGTGAGTGTGAGTGTGAGTGTGAGAGTGAGAGTGGGAGTGTGAAATGTGAGAGTGGGAGATGTGAGAGTGAGAGTGTGAGTGTGAGTGATGGTGTGAGATGTGAGAGTGTGAGAGTGAGTGTGAGAGTGAGAGTGTGAGATGTGAGAGTGTGAGTGTGAGTGTGAGTGGGAGTGTGAGATGTGAGAGTGGGAGTGTGAGATGTGAGAGTGTGAGTGTGAGTGTGAGAGTGGGAGTGTGAGATGTGGGAGTGAGAGCGAGAGTGAGAGTATGAAAGTTAGAGTGAGATTGTGAGAGTGAGAGAGTGTGAGAGTGAGAGTGTGAGATGTGAGAGTGAGAGTGTGAGAGTGTGAGAGTGTGAGAGTGTGAGTGTGAGTGGGTGTGTGAGATGTGAGAGTGGGAGTGTGAGATGTGAGAGTGTGTGTGAGTGTGAGAGTGGGAGTGTGAGATGTGAGAGTGTGAGAGTCAGTGAGAGAGGGAGAGAGTGTGAGTGTGAGAGTGAGATTGAGAGTGTGTGAGTGTGAGTGTGAGAGTGAGTGGGAGTGTGAGATGTGAGATGTGGGAGTGAGAGCGAGAGTGAGAGTGTGAAAGTGAGAGTGAGATTGTGAGAGTGAGAGAGTGTGAGAGTGAGAGTGTGAGAGTGTGAGAGTGAGAGTGTGTGAGCGTGAGCTTGAGAGTGAGATTGTGAGAGTGTGAGAGTGTGAGTGTGAGAGTGAGAGTGTGAGAGTGAGTGTGTGAGTGAGAGTGTGAGATGTGAGAGTGGGAGTGTGAGAGTGTGAGAGTGTGAGTGTGAGAGTGGGAGTGTGAGATGTGAGAGTGAGAGTGTGAGTGTGTGTGTGAGTGTGAGTGTGAGTGAGAGTGAGAGTGTGTGTGTGAGTGTGAGAGTGGGAGTGTGAAATGTGAGAGTGGGAGATGTGAGAGTGAGGGTGTGAGTGTGAGTGATGCTGTGAGATGTGGGAGTGTGAGATGTGAGAGTGGGAGTGTGAGATGTGAGAGTGTGAGTGTGAGAGTGGGAGTGTGAGATGTGAGATGTGCGAGTGAGAGTGTGAGATGTGAGAGTGGGAGTGTGAGATGTGAGAGTGTGAGAGTGAGATTGAGAGTGTGTGAGTGTGAGTGTGAGATGTGGGAGTGAGAGCGAGAGTGAGAGTGTGAAAGTGAGAGTGTGAAAGTGAAAGTGAGAGTGAGATTGTGAGAGTGAGATTGTGAGAGTGAGATTGTGAGAGTGAGAGTGAGAGTGTGACTGTGTGAGTGTGACTGTGTGAGTGTGAGAGTGTGAGTGTGAGTGTGAAATGTGAGAGTGAGAGTGAGAGTGTGAGTGTGAGTGTTACTGTGAGAGAGAGTAAGTGAGTGTGAGATGTGAGAGTGTGAGTGTGACTGTGAGTGTGTGAGTGAGAGTGTGACTGTGTGAGTGTGAGAGTGTGAGTGTGAAATGTGAGAGTGGGAGATGTGAGAGTGAGAGTGTGAGTGTGAGTGTTAGTGTGAGAGTGGGAGTGCGAGATGTGAGAGTGTGAGATGTGAGAGTGTGAGTGTGAGTGGGAGTGTGAGATGTGAGAGTGGGAGTGTGAGATGTGAGAGTGTGAGTGTGAGTGTGAGAGTGGGAGTGTGAGATGTGGGAGTGAGAGCGAGAGTGAGAGTATGAAAGTTAGAGTGAGATTGTGAGAGTGAGAGAGTGTGAGAGTGAGAGTGTGAGATGTGAGAGTGAGAGTGTGAGAGTGTGAGAGTGTGAGAGTGTGAGTGTGAGTGGGTGTGTGAGATGTGAGAGTGGGAGTGTGAGATGTGAGAGTGTGTGTGAGTGTGAGAGTGGGAGTGTGAGATGTGAGAGTGTGAGAGTCAGTGAGAGAGGGAGAGAGTGTGAGTGTGAGTGTGAGAGTGAGATTGAGAGTGTGTGAGTGTGAGTGTGAGAGTGAGTGGGAGTGTGAGATGTGAGAGAGTGAGAGTGTGAGAGTGAGTGTGAGTGTGAGTGTGTGAGTGAGAGTGGGAGTGTGAGGTGTGAGAGTGGGAGTGAGAGTGAGAGATAGAGTGAGTGAGAGATAGAGGGACTGAGTGAGAGATAGATTGAGTGAGTGAGAGTGTGAGTGGGTGAGAGAGTGTGAGTGAGAGAGAGAGTGAGAGCGAGTGAGTGAGTGAGTGAGTGTGAGTGAGTGAGCGTGAGTGAGTGAGTGATTGTGAGTGAGTGAGTGAGTGAGAGTGTGAGTGAGTGTTTGAGAGTGAGTGACTGAGTGTGAGTGAGAGTAAGTGAGTGTGAGTGAGTGAGTGAGAGGGAGTGAGTGTGAGTCAGTGAGTGAGAGCGAGTGAGAGTTTGTGAGTGAGTGAGTGAGAGTGAGAGCTAGTGAGAGTGGGAGAGTGAGTGAGTGAGAGTGTGAGTGAGTGAGAGTGTGAGAGAGAGTGAGAGAGTGAGTGGGAGTGTGAGAAAGTGAGTGAGACAATGAGTGAGTGACAGAGTGAGTGACAGAGTATGTGACTGAGAGAATGAGTGAGTGAGAGATTGAGTGTGAGAGTGGGAGTGTTAGATGTGAGAGTGGGAGTGTGAGAGTGAGAGTGTGATATTGTGAGAGTGTGAGTGAGAGGGTGAGAGTGTGAGAGTGTGAGTGTGAGTGTGAGATGTGAGAGTGTGAGAATGAGTGTGACTGTGTGAGTGTGCGAGTGTGAGTGTGAGTGTGAGTGAGTGTGAGTGTGAGTGTGAGTGTGAGTGTGAGTGAGAGTGTGAGAGTGTGAGTGTGAGTGTGAGTGTGAGTGTGAGTGAGAGTGAGAGGGTGAGAGTGTGAGTGTGAGTGTGAGTGTGAGTGTGAGTGTGAGTGTGAGTGTGAGTGTGAGTGTGTGAGTGGGGGTGTGAAATGTGAGAGTGGGAGATGTGAGAGTAAGAGTGTGAGTGTGAGTGGGAGTGTGAGATGTGAGAGTGTGAGAGTGAGAGTGAGAGTGTGAGATGTGTGAGTGTGAGTGTGAGTGTGAGTGGGAGTGGGACTGGGAGTGTGAGATGTGAGAGTGGGAGTGAGAGTGAGAGATAGAGTGAGTGAGAGATAGAGGGACTGAGTGAGAGATAGAGTGAGTGAGAGATAGAGGGACTGAGTGAGAGATAGATTGAGTGAGTGAGAGTGTGAGTGGGTGAGAGGGTGTGAGTGAGAGAGAGAGTGAGAGCGAGTGAGTGAGTGAGTGAGTGAGTGGCAGAGTGAGTGAATGGGAGACAGAGTAATTGAATGATTGTGAGAGAGCGTGAGAGTGAGTGAGTGAGAGTAAGTGAGTGAGTGAGTGAGTGACAGTGAGTGAATGTGAGCGAGTGAGAGTGTGTGAGAGTGAGTGATTGAGTGAGAGTGAGTGATTGAGTGAGAGTGAGTGATTGAGTGAGTGTGATTGAGTGAGTGTGATTGAGTGAGTGAGAGTGAGAGTGTGAGTGTGAGTGTGAGTGTGTGAGTGTGAGTGTGAGAGTGAGAGTGAGAGTGAGTGTGTGAGTGGGAGTGTGACATGTGAGAGTGGGAAATGTGAGAGTGAGAGTGTGAGTGTGAGTGTGAATGTGAGTGTGAGTGTGATTGTGAGTGTGAGAGTGGGAGTGTGTGAGTGTGAGTGGGAGTGTGAGATGTGAGAGTGGGAGTGTGAGATGTGAGAGTGGGAGTGTGAGAGTGGGAGTGTGAGATGTGAGTGTGAGAGTATGTGAGAGTGAGAGTGAGAGTGAGAATGTGAATGTGAGTGTGAGATGTGAGAGAGTGAGAGTGTGAGAGTGAGTGAGTGAGAGTGAGTGAGTGTGAGTGAGTGAGCGTGAGTGAGTGAGTGTGAGTGAGTGAGTGAGAGTGTGAGAATGAGTGTGAGTGTGACTGTGTGAGTGTGTGAGTGTGTGAGAGTGTGACTGTGTGAGTGTGTGAGTGTGTGAGTGAGAGTGAGAGATTGAGTGTGAGAGTGGGAGTGTAAGAGGTAAGATGTGAGAGTGGGAGTGGGAGTGTGAGAGTGAGAGTGTGATATTGTGAGAGTGTGAGTGAGAGGGTGAGAGTGTGAGTGAGTGTGCGACTGTGTGAGTGTCTGAGTGTGAGTGAGAGTGTGAGAGTGTGAGTGAGAGTGTGAGTGTGAGTGTGAGTGTGAGTGTGAGAGTGAGAGTGGGAGTGTGAAATGTGAGAGTGGGAGATGTGAGAGTGAGAGTGTGAGTGTGAGTGATGGTGTGAGATGTGAGAGTGTGAGAGTGAGTGTGAGAGTTAGTGTGAGAGTGAGAGTGTGAGATGTGAGAGTGTGAGTGTGAGTGTGAGTGGGAGTGTGAGATGTGAGAGTGGGAGTGTGAGATGTGAGAGTGTGAGTGTGAGTGGGAGTGTGAGATGTGGGAGTGAGAGTGAGAGTATGAAAGTTAGAGTGAGATTGTGAGAGTGAGAGAGTGTGAGAGTGAGAGTGTGAGATGTGAGAGTGAGAGTGTGAGAGTGTGAGAGTGTGAGTGTGAGTGGGTGTGTGAGATGTGAGAGTGGGAGTGTGAGATGTGAGAGTGTGTGTGAGAGTGGGAGTGTGAGATGTGAGAGTGTGAGAGTCAGTGAGAGAGGGAGAGAGTGTGAGAGTGAGATTGAGAGTGTGTGAGTGTGAGTGTGAGAGTGAGTGGGAGTGTGAGATGTGAGATGTGGGAGTGAGAGCGAGAGTGAGAGTGTGAAAGTGAGAGTGAGATTGTGAGAGTGAGAGAGTGTGAGAGTGAGAGTGTGAGAGTGTGAGAGTGAGAGTGTGTGAGCGTGAGCTTGAGAGTGAGATTGTGAGAGTGTGAGAGTGTGAGTGTGAGAGTGAGAGTGTGAGAGTGAGTGTGTGAGTGAGAGTGTGAGATGTGAGAGTGTGAGATGTGAGAGTGGGAGTGTGAGAGTGTGAGAGTGTGAGTGTGAGAGTGGGAGTGTGAGATGTGAGAGTGAGAGTGTGAGTGTGTGTGTGAGTGTGAGTGTGAGTGAGAGTGAGAGTGTGTGTGTGAGTGTGAGAGTGGGAGTGTGAAATGTGAGAGTGGGAGATGTGAGAGTGAGGGTGTGAGTGTGAGTGATGCTGTGAGATGTGGGAGTGTGAGATGTGAGAGTGGGAGTGTGAGATGTGAGAGTGTGAGTGTGAGAGTGGGAGTGTGAGATGTGAGATGTGCGAGTGAGAGTGTGAGATGTGAGAGTGGGAGTGTGAGATGTGAGAGTGTGAGAGTGAGATTGAGAGTGTGTGAGTGTGAGTGTGAGATGTGGGAGTGAGAGCGAGAGTGTGAGTGTGAGTGTGAAATGTGAGAGTGGGAGATGTGAGAGTGAGAGTGTGAGTGTGAGTGTTAGTGTGAGAGAGAGTAAGTGAGTGTGAGTGTGAGTGTGAGATGTGAGAGTGTGAGTGTGACTGTGAGTGTGTGAGTGAGAGTGAGAGTGTGACTGTGTGAGTGTGAGAGTGTGAGTGTGAAATGTGAGAGTGGGAGATGTGAGAGTGAGAGTGTGAGTGTGAGTGTTAGTGTGAGAGTGGGAGTGCGAGATGTGAGTGTGTGAGAGTGAGAATGTGAATGTGAGTGTGAGTGTGAATGTGAGATGTGAGAGAGTGAGAGTGTGAGAGTGAGTGTGAGTGTGAGTGTGTGAGTGAGAGTGGGAGTGTGAGTGGGAGTGTGAGGTGTGAGAGTGGGAGTGAGAGTGAGAGATAGAGTGAGTGAGAGATAGAGGGACTGAGTGAGAGATAGATTGAGTGAGTGAGAGTGTGAGTGGGTGAGAGAGTGTGAGTGAGAGAGAGAGTGAGAGCGAGTGAGTGAGTGTGAGTGAGTGAGCGTGAGTGAGTGAGTGATTGTGAGTGAGTGAGTGAGTGAGAGTGTGAGTGAGTGTTTGAGTGTGAGTGACTGAGTGTGAGTGAGAGTAAGTGAGTGTGAGTGAGTGAGTGAGAGGGAGTGAGTGTGAGTCAGTGAGTGAGAGTGAGTGAGTGTTTGTGAGTGAGTGAGTGAGAGTGAGAGCTAGTGAGAGTGGGAGAGTGAGTGAGTGAGAGTGTGAGTGAGTGAGAGTGTGAGAGAGAGTGAGAGAGTGAGTGGGAGTGTGAGAAAGTGAGTGAGACAATGAGTGAGTGACAGAGTGAGTGACAGAGTATGTGACTGAGAGAATGAGTGAGTGAGAGATTGAGTGTGAGAGTGGGAGTGTTAGATGTGAGAGTGGGAGTGTGAGAGTGAGAGTGTGATATTGTGAGAGTGTGAGTGAGAGGGTGAGAGTGTGAGAGTGTGAGTGTGAGATGTGAGAGTGTGAGAATGAGTGTGACTGTGTGAGTGTGCGAGTGTGAGTGTGAGTGAGTGTGAGTGTGAGTGAGAGTGTGAGAGTGTGAGTGTGAGTGTGAGTGAGAGTGAGAGTGAGAGTGTGAGTGTGAGTGTGAGTGTGAGTGTGTGAGTGGGAGTGGGGGTGTGAAATGTGAGAGTGGGAGATGTGAGAGTAAGAGTGTGAGTGTGAGTGTGAGTGTGAGTGGGAGTGTGAGATGTGAGAGTGTGAGAGTGAGAGTGAGAGTGTGAGATGTGTGAGTGTGAGTGTGAGTGTGAGTGGGAGTGGGACTGGGAGTGTGAGATGTGAGAGTGGGAGTGAGAGTGAGAGATAGAGTGAGTGAGAGATAGAGGGACTGAGTGAGAGATAGAGTGAGTGAGAGATAGAGGGACTGAGTGAGAGATAGATTGAGTGAGTGAGAGTGTGAGTGGGTGAGAGGGTGTGAGTGAGAGAGAGAGTGAGAGCGAGTGAGTGAGTGAGTGAGTGAGTGGCAGAGTGAGTGAATGGGAGACAGAGTAATTGAATGATTGTGAGAGAGCGTGAGAGTGAGTGAGTGAGAGTAAGTGATTGAGTGAGTGAGTGACAGTGAGTGAATGTGAGCGAGTGAGAGTGTGTGAGAGTGAGTGATTGAGTGAGAGTGAGTGATTGAGTGAGAGTGAGTGATTGAGTGAGTGTGATTGAGTGAGTGTGATTGAGTGAGTGAGAGTGAGAGTGTGAGTGTGAGTGTGAGTGTGTGAGTGTGAGTGTGAGAGTGAGAGTGAGAGTGAGTGTGTGAGTGGGAGTGTGACATGTGAGAGTGGGAAATGTGAGAGTGAGAGTGTGAGTGTGAGTGTGAATGTGAGTGTGAGTGTGATTGTGAGTGTGAGAGTGGGAGTGTGTGAGTGTGAGTGGGAGTGTGAGATGTGAGAGTGGGAGTGTGAGATGTGAGAGTGGGAGTGTGAGAGTGGGAGTGTGAGATGTGAGTGTGAGAGTATGTGAGAGTGAGAGTGAGAGTGAGAATGTGAATGTGAGTGTGAGTGGGAGTGTGAGATGTGAGAGAGTGAGAGTGTGAGAGTGAGTGAGTGAGAGTGAGTGAGTGTGAGTGAGTGAGCGTGAGTGAGTGAGTGTGAGTGAGTGAGTGAGAGTGTGAGAATGAGTGTGAGTGTGACTGTGTGAGTGTGTGAGTGTGTGAGAGTGTGACTGTGTGAGTGTGTGAGTGAGAGTGAGAGATTGAGTGTGAGAGTGGGAGTGTAAGAGGTAAGATGTGAGAGTGGGAGTGGGAGTGTGAGAGTGAGAGTGTGATATTGTGAGAGTGTGAGTGAGAGGGTGAGAGTGTGAGTGAGTGTGCGACTGTGTGAGTGTCTGAGTGTGAGTGAGAGTGTGAGAGTGTGAGTGAGAGTGTGAGTGTGAGTGTGAGTGTGAGTGTGAGAGTGAGAGTGGGAGTGTGAAATGTGAGAGTGGGAGATGTGAGAGTGAGAGTGTGAGTGTGAGTGATGGTGTGAGATGTGAGAGTGTGAGAGTGTGAGAGTGAGTGTGAGAGTGAGTGTGAGAGTGAGAGTGTGAGATGTGAGAGTGTGAGTGGGAGTGTGAGATGTGTGAGTGGGAGTGTGAGATGTGAGAGTGGGAGTGTGAGATGTGAGAGTGTGAGTGTGAGTGTGAGAGTGGGAGTGTGAGATGTGGGAGTGAGAGCGAGAGTGAGAGTATGAAAGTTAGAGTGAGATTGTGAGAGTGAGAGAGTGTGAGAGTGAGAGTGTGAGATGTGAGAGTGAGAGTGTGAGAGTGTGAGAGTGTGAGAGTGTGAGTGTGAGTGGGTGTGTGAGATGTGAGAGTGGGAGTGTGAGATGTGAGAGTGTGTGTGAGTGTGAGAGTGGGAGTGTGAGATGTGAGAGTGTGAGAGTCAGTGAGAGAGGGAGAGAGTGTGAGTGTGAGTGTGAGAGTGAGATTGAGAGTGTGTGAGTGTGAGTGTGAGAGTGAGTGGGAGTGTGAGATGTGAGATGTGGGAGTGAGAGCGAGAGTGAGAGTGTGAAAGTGAGAGTGAGATTGTGAGAGTGAGAGAGTGTGAGAGTGAGAGTGTGAGAGTGTGAGAGTGAGAGTGTGTGAGCGTGAGCTTGAGAGTGAGATTGTGAGAGTGTGAGAGTGTGAGTGTGAGAGTGAGAGTGTGAGAGTGAGTGTGTGAGTGAGAGTGTGAGATGTGAGAGTGGGAGTGTGAGAGTGTGAGAGTGTGAGTGTGAGAGTGGGAGTGTGAGATGTGAGAGTGAGAGTGTGAGTGTGTGTGTGAGTGTGAGTGTGAGTGTGAGTGAGAGTGAGAGTGTGTGAGTGTGAGTGTGAAATGTGAGAGTGGGAGATGTGAGAGTGAGGGTGTGAGTGTGAGTGATGCTGTGAGATGTGGGAGTGTGAGATGTGAGAGTGGGAGTGTGAGATGTGAGAGTGTGAGTGTGAGAGTGGGAGTGTGAGATGTGAGATGTGCGAGTGAGAGTGTGAGATGTGAGAGTGGGAGTGTGAGATGTGAGAGTGTGAGAGTGAGATTGAGAGTGTGTGAGTGTGAGTGTGAGATGTGGGAGTGAGAGCGAGAGTGAGAGTGTGAAAGTGAGAGTGTGAAAGTGAAAGTGAGAGTGAGATTGTGAGAGTGAGATTGTGAGAGTGAGAGTGAGAGTGTGACTGTGTGAGTGTGACTGTGTGAGTGTGAGAGTGTGAGTGTGAGTGTGAAATGTGAGAGTGAGAGTGAGAGTGTGAGTGTGAGTGTTAGTGTGAGAGAGAGTAAGTGAGTGTGAGTGTGAGTGTGAGATGTGAGAGTGTGAGTGTGACTGTGAGTGTGTGAGTGAGAGTGTGACTGTGTGAGTGTGAGAGTGTGAGTGTGAAATGTGAGAGTGGGAGATGTGAGAGTGAGAGTGTGAGTGTGAGTGTTAGTGTGAGAGTGGGAGTGCGAGATGTGAGAGTGTGAGATGTGAGAGTGTGAGTGTGAGTGGGAGTGTGAGATGTGAGAGTGGGAGTGTGAGATGTGAGAGTGTGAGTGTGAGTGTGAGAGTGGGAGTGTGAGATGTGGGAGTGAGAGCGAGAGTGAGAGTATGAAAGTTAGAGTGAGATTGTGAGAGTGAGAGAGTGTGAGAGTGAGAGTGTGAGATGTGAGAGTGAGAGTGTGAGAGTGTGAGAGTGTGAGTGTGAGTGGGTGTGTGAGATGTGAGAGTGGGAGTGTGAGATGTGAGAGTGTGTGTGAGTGTGAGAGTGGGAGTGTGAGATGTGAGAGTGTGAGAGTCAGTGAGAGAGGGAGAGAGTGTGAGTGTGAGTGTGAGAGTGAGATTGAGAGTGTGTGAGTGTGAGTGTGAGAGTGAGTGGGAGTGTGAGATGTGAGAGAGTGAGAGTGTGAGAGTGAGTGTGAGTGTGAGTGTGTGAGTGAGAGTGGGAGTGTGAGTGGGAGTGTGAGGTGTGAGAGTGGGAGTGAGAGTGAGAGATAGAGTGAGTGAGAGATAGAGGGACTGAGTGAGAGATAGATTGAGTGAGTGAGAGTGTGAGTGGGTGAGAGAGTGTGAGTGAGAGAGAGAGTGAGAGCGAGTGAGTGAGTGAGTGAGTGTGAGTGAGTGAGCGTGAGTGAGTGAGTGATTGTGAGTGAGTGAGTGAGTGAGAGTGTGAGTGAGTGTTTGAGAGTGAGTGACTGAGTGTGAGTGAGAGTAAGTGAGTGTGAGTGAGTGAGTGAGAGGGAGTGAGTGTGAGTCAGTGAGTGAGAGTGAGTGAGTGTTTGTGAGTGAGTGAGTGAGAGTGAGAGCTAGTGAGAGTGGGAGAGTGAGTGAGTGAGAGTGTGAGTGAGTGAGAGTGTGAGAGAGAGTGAGAGAGTGAGTGGGAGTGTGAGAAAGTGAGTGAGACAATGAGTGAGTGACAGAGTGAGTGACAGAGTATGTGACTGAGAGAATGAGTGAGTGAGAGATTGAGTGTGAGAGTGGGAGTGTTAGATGTGAGAGTGGGAGTGTGAGAGTGAGAGTGTGATATTGTGAGAGTGTGAGTGAGAGGGTGAGAGTGTGAGAGTGTGAGTGTGAGATGTGAGAGTGTGAGAATGAGTGTGACTGTGTGAGTGTGCGAGTGTGAGTGTGAGTGTGAGTGAGTGTGAGTGTGAGTGAGAGTGTGAGAGTGTGAGTGTGAGTGTGAGTGAGGGTGAGAGTGTGAGTGTGAGTGTGAGTGTGAGTGTGTGAGTGGGAGTGGGGGTGTGAAATGTGAGAGTGGGAGATGTGAGAGTAAGAGTGTGAGTGTGAGTGGGAGTGTGAGATGTGAGAGTGTGAGAGTGAGAGTGAGAGTGTGAGATGTGTGAGTGTGAGTGTGAGTGTGAGTGGGAGTGGGACTGGGAGTGTGAGATGTGAGAGTGGGAGTGAGAGTGAGAGATAGAGTGAGTGAGAGATAGAGGGACTGAGTGAGAGATAGAGTGAGTGAGAGATAGAGGGACTGAGTGAGAGATAGATTGAGTGAGTGAGAGTGTGAGTGGGTGAGAGGGTGTGAGTGAGAGAGAGAGTGAGAGCGAGTGAGTGAGTGAGTGAGTGAGTGGCAGAGTGAGTGAATGGGAGACAGAGTAATTGAATGATTGTGAGAGAGCGTGAGAGTGAGTGAGTGAGAGTAAGTGAGTGAGTGAGTGAGTGACAGTGAGTGAATGTGAGCGAGTGAGAGTGTGTGAGAGTGAGTGATTGAGTGAGAGTGAGTGATTGAGTGAGAGTGAGTGATTGAGTGAGTGTGATTGAGTGAGTGTGATTGAGTGAGTGAGAGTGAGAGTGTGAGTGTGAGTGTGAGTGTGTGAGTGTGAGTGTGAGAGTGAGAGTGAGAGTGAGAGTGAGTGTGTGAGTGGGAGTGTGACATGTGAGAGTGGGAAATGTGAGAGTGAGAGTGTGAGTGTGAGTGTGAATGTGAGTGTGAGTGTGATTGTGAGTGTGAGAGTGGGAGTGTGTGAGTGTGAGTGGGAGTGTGAGATGTGAGAGTGGGAGTGTGAGATGTGAGTGTGAGAGTATGTGAGAGTGAGAGTGAGAGTGAGAATGTGAATGTGAGTGTGAGTGGGAGTGTGAGATGTGAGAGAGTGAGAGTGTGAGAGTGAGTGAGTGAGAGTGAGTGAGTGTGAGTGAGTGAGCGTGAGTGAGTGAGTGTGAGTGAGTGAGTGAGAGTGTGAGAATGAGTGTGAGTGTGACTGTGTGAGTGTGTGAGTGAGAGTGAGAGATTGAGTGTGAGAGTGGGAGTGTAAGAGGTAAGATGTGAGAGTGGGAGTGGGAGTGTGAGAGTGAGAGTGTGATATTGTGAGAGTGTGAGTGAGAGGGTGAGAGTGTGAGTGAGTGTGCGACTGTGTGAGTGTCTGAGTGTGAGTGAGAGTGTGAGAGTGTGAGTGAGAGTGTGAGTGTGAGTGTGAGTGTGAGTGTGAGAGTGAGAGTGGGAGTGTGAAATGTGAGAGTGGGAGATGTGAGAGTGAGAGTGTGAGTGTGAGTGATGGTGTGAGATGTGAGAGTGTGAGAGTGAGTGTGAGAGTGAGTGTGAGAGTGAGAGTGTGAGATGTGAGAGTGTGAGTGTGAGTGTGAGTGGGAGTGTGAGATGTGTGAGTGGGAGTGTGAGATGTGAGAGTGGGAGTGTGAGATGTGAGAGTGTGAGTGTGAGTGTGAGAGTGGGAGTGTGAGATGTGGGAGTGAGAGCGAGAGTGAGAGTATGAAAGTTAGAGTGAGATTGTGAGAGTGAGAGAGTGAGAGTGTGAGATGTGAGAGTGAGAGTGTGAGAGTGTGAGAGTGTGAGAGTGTGAGTGTGAGTGGGTGTGTGAGATGTGAGAGTGGGAGTGTGAGATGTGAGAGTGTGTGTGAGTGTGAGAGTGGGAGTGTGAGATGTGAGAGTGTGAGAGTCAGTGAGAGAGGGAGAGAGTGTGAGTGTGAGAGTGAGATTGAGAGTGTGTGAGTGTGAGTGTGAGAGTGAGTGGGAGTGTGAGATGTGAGATGTGGGAGTGAGAGCGAGAGTGAGAGTGTGAAAGTGAGAGTGAGATTGTGAGAGTGAGAGAGTGTGAGAGTGAGAGTGTGAGAGTGTGAGAGTGAGAGTGTGAGTGTGAGTGATGGTGTGAGATGTGAGAGTGTGAGAGTGAGTGTGAGAGTGAGTGTGAGAGTGAGAGTGTGAGATGTGAGAGTGTGAGTGTGAGTGTGAGTGGGAGTGTGAGATGTGAGAGTGGGAGTGTGAGTGTGAGTGTGAGAGTGGGAGTGTGAGATGTGGGAGTGAGAGCGAGAGTGAGAGTATGAAAGTTAGAGTGAGATTGTGAGAGTGAGAGAGTGTGAGAGTGAGAGTGTGAGATGTGAGAGTGAGAGTGTGAGAGTGTGAGAGTGTGAGAGTGTGAGTGTGAGTGGGTGTGTGAGATGTGAGAGTGGGAGTGTGAGATGTGAGAGTGTGTGTGAGTGTGAGAGTGGGAGTGTGAGGTGTGAGAGTCAGTGAGAGAGGGAGAGAGTGTGAGTGTGAGTGTGAGAGTGAGATTGAGAGTGTGTGAGTGTGAGTGTGAGAGTGAGTGGGAGTGTGAGATGTGAGATGTGGGAGTGAGAGCGAGAGTGAGAGTGTGAAAGTGAGAGTGAGATTGTGAGAGTGAGAGAGTGTGAGAGTGAGAGTGTGAGAGTGTGAGAGTGAGAGTGTGTGAGCGTGAGCTTGAGAGTGAGATTGTGAGAGTGTGAGAGTGTGAGTGTGAGAGTGAGAGTGTGAGAGTGAGTGTGTGAGTGAGAGTGTGAGATGTGAGAGTGGGAGTGTGAGAGTGTGAGAGTGTGAGTGTGAGAGTGGGAGTGTGAGATGTGAGAGTGAGAGTGTGAGTGTGTGTGTGAGTGTGAGTGTGAGTGAGAGTGAGAGTGTGTGTGTGAGTGTGAGAGTGGGAGTGTGAAATGTGAGAGTGGGAGATGTGAGAGTGAGGGTGTGAGTGTGAGTGATGCTGTGAGATGTGGGAGTGTGAGATGTGAGAGTGGGAGTGTGAGATGTGAGAGTGTGAGTGTGAGAGTGGGAGTGTGAGATGTGAGATGTGCGAGTGAGAGTGTGAGATGTGAGAGTGGGAGTGTGAGATGTGAGAGTGTGAGAGTGAGATTGAGAGTGTGTGAGTGTGAGTGTGAGATGTGGGAGTGAGAGCGAGAGTGAGAGTGTGAAAGTGAGAGTGTGAAAGTGAAAGTGAGAGTGAGAT
Organism: Heterodontus francisci; assembly: GCF_036365525.1. Lineage (NCBI taxonomy): Eukaryota > Metazoa > Chordata > Chondrichthyes > Heterodontiformes > Heterodontidae > Heterodontus > Heterodontus francisci. The sequence goes on along the minus strand of NC_090372.1, from coordinate 170,229,068 downwards.
TGTGAGAGTGAGATTGTGAGAGTGAGAGTGAGAGTGTGACTGTGTGAGTGTGAGAGTGTGAGTGTGAGTGTGAAATGTGAGAGTGGGAGATGTGAGAGTGAGAGTGTGAGTGTGAGTGTTAGTGTGAGAGAGAGTAAGTGAGTGTGAGTGTGAGTGTGAGATGTGAGAGTGTGAGTGTGACTGTGAGTGTGTGAGTGAGAGTGTGACTGTGTGAGTGTGAGAGTGTGAGTGTGAAATGTGAGAGTGGGAGATGTGAGAGTGAGAGTGTGAGTGTGAGTGTTAGTGTGAGAGTGGGAGTGCGAGATGTGAGAGTGTGAGATGTGAGAGTGTGAGTGTGAGTGGGAGTGTGAGATGTGAGAGTGGGAGTGTGAGATGTGAGAGTGTGAGTGTGAGAGTGGGAGTGTGAGATGTGGGAGTGAGAGCGAGAGTGAGAGTATGAAAGTTAGAGTGAGATTGTGAGAGTGAGAGAGTGTGAGAGTGAGAGTGTGAGATGTGAGAGTGAGAGTGTGAGAGTGTGAGAGTGTGAGAGTGTGAGTGTGAGTGGGTGTGTGAGATGTGAGAGTGGGAGTGTGAGATGTGAGAGTGTGTGTGAGTGTGAGAGTGGGAGTGTGAGATGTGAGAGTGTGAGAGTCAGTGAGAGAGGGAGAGAGTGTGAGTGTGAGTGTGAGAGTGAGATTGAGAGTGTGTGAGTGTGAGTGTGAGAGTGAGTGGGAGTGTGAGATGTGAGATGTGGGAGTGAGAGCGAGAGTGAGAGTGTGAAAGTGAGAGTGAGATTGTGAGAGTGAGAGAGTGTGAGAGTGAGAGTGTGAGAGTGTGAGAGTGAGAGTGTGTGAGCGTGAGCTTGAGAGTGAGATTGTGAGAGTGTGAGAGTGTGAGTGTGAGAGTGAGAGTGTGAGAGTGAGTGTGTGAGTGAGAGTGTGAGATGTGAGAGTGGGAGTGTGAGAGTGTGAGAGTGTGAGTGTGAGAGTGGGAGTGTGAGATGTGAGAGTGAGAGTGTGAGTGTGTGTGTGAGTGTGAGTGTGAGTGAGAGTGAGAGTGTGTGTGTGAGTGTGAGAGTGGGAGTGTGAAATGTGAGAGTGGGAGATGTGAGAGTGAGGGTGTGAGTGTGAGTGATGCTGTGAGATGTGGGAGTGTGAGATGTGAGAGTGGGAGTGTGAGATGTGAGAGTGTGAGTGTGAGAGTGGGAGTGTGAGATGTGAGATGTGCGAGTGAGAGTGTGAGATGTGAGAGTGGGAGTGTGAGATGTGAGAGTGTGAGAGTGAGATTGAGAGTGTGTGAGTGTGAGTGTGAGATGTGGGAGTGAGAGCGAGAGTGAGAGTGTGAAAGTGAGAGTGTGAAAGTGAGAGTGAGATTGTGAGAGTGAGATTGTGAGAGTGAGAGTGTGACTGTGTGAGTGTGAGAGTGTGAGTGTGAGTGTGAAATGTGAGAGTGGGAGATGTGAGAGTGAGAGTGTGAGTGTGAGTGTTAGTGTGAGAGAGAGTAAGTGAGTGTGAGTGTGAGTGTGAGATGTGAGAGTGTGAGTGTGACTGTGAGTGTGTGAGTGAGAGTGTGACTGTGTGAGTGTGAGAGTGTGAGTGTGAAATGTGAGAGTGGGAGATGTGAGAGTGTGAGTGTTAGTGTGAGAGTGGGAGTGCGAGATGTGAGAGTGTGAGTGTGTGAGAGTGAGAATGTGAGTGTTAGTGTGAATGTGAGATGTGAGAGAGTGAGAGTGTGAGAGTGAGTGTGAGTGTGAGTGTGTGAGTGAGAGTGGGAGTGTGAGTGGGAGTGTGAGGTGTGAGAGTGGGAGTGAGAGTGAGAGATAGAGTGAGTGAGAGATAGAGGGACTGAGTGAGAGATAGATTGAGTGAGTGAGAGTGAGTGGGTGAGAGAGTGTGAGTGAGAGAGAGAGTGAGAGCGAGTGAGTGAGTGAGTGTGAGTGAGTGAGCGTGAGTGAGTGAGTGATTGTGAGTGAGTGAGTGAGTGAGAGTGTGAGTGAGTGTTTGAGAGTGAGTGACTGAGTGTGAGTGAGAGTAAGTGAGTGTGAGTGAGTGAGTGAGAGGGAGTGAGTGTGAGTCAGTGAGTGAGAGCGAGTGAGTGTTTGTGAGTGAGTGAGTGAGAGTGAGAGCTAGTGAGAGTGGGAGAGTGAGTGAGTGAGAGTGTGAGTGAGTGAGAGTGTGAGAGAGAGTGAGAGAGTGAGTGGGAGTGTGAGAAAGTGAGTGAGACAATGAGTGAGTGACAGAGTGAGTGACAGAGTATGTGACTGAGAGAATGAGTGAGTGAGAGATTGAGTGTGAGAGTGGGAGTGTGAGATGTGAGAGTGGGAGTGTGAGAGTGAGAGTGTGATATTGTGAGAGTGTGAGTGTGAGTGCGAGTGAGAGGGTGAGAGTGTGAGTGTGAGTGTGAGATGTGAGAGTGTGAGAATGAGTGTGACTGTGTGAGTGTGCGAGTGTGAGTGTGTGTGAGTGAGAGTGTGAGAGTGTGAGTGTGAGTGTGAGTGAGAGTGAGTGAGAGGGTGAGAGTGTGAGTGTGAGTGTGAGTGTGAGTGTGAGTGTGTGAGTGGGAGTGGGGGTGTGAAATGTGAGAGTGGGAGATGTGAGAGTGTGAGTGGGTGAGAGAGTGTGAGTGAGAGAGAGAGTGAGAGCGAGTGAGTGAGTGAGTGGCAGAGTGAGTGAATGGGAGACAGAGTAATTGAATGATTGTGAGAGAGCGTGAGAGTGAGTGAGTGAGAGTAAGTGAGTGAGTGAGTGAGTGACAGTGAGTGAATGTGAGCGAGTGAGAGTGTGTGAGAGTGAGTGATTGAGTGAGAGTGAGTGATTGAGTGAGTGTGATTGAGTGAGTGAGAGCGAGAGAGTGAGTGAGAGTGAGAGTGAGTGAGTGAGAGAGTGAGTGAGTGAGTGAGAGTGAGTGTGAGTGAGTGAGCGTGAGTGAGTGATTGTGAGTGAGTGAGTGGGAGTGAGTGAGTGAGAGTGTGAGTGAGAGTAAGTGAGTGTGAGTCAGTGAGTGAGAGGGAGTGAGTGTGAGTCAGTGAGTGAGAGTGAGTGAGTGTTTGTGAGTGAGAGAGTGAGACTGAGTGAGAGTCAGAGCGAGTGAGTGAGAGTGAGTGAGAGAGTGAGTGGGAGTGTGAGAAAGTGAGAGAGGCAATGAGTGAGTGACAGAGTGAGTGACAGAGTATGTGACTGAGAGAATGAGTGAGTGAGAGTGTGAGTGAGAGTGAGAGATTGAGTGTGAGAGTGGCAGTGTGAGATGTGAGAGTGAGAGTGTGATATTGTGAGAGTGTGAGTGTGAGTGAGAGGGTGAGAGTGTGAGTGTGAGATGTGAGAGTGTGCGAATGAGTGTGAGTGTGACTGTGTGAATGTGCGAGTGTGAGTGAGTGTGTGACTGTGTGAGTGTGAGTGAGAGTGTGAGTGAGAGTGTGAGAGTGTGAGAGTGTGAGTGTCAGTGTGAGTGTGAGTGTGTGAGTGGGGGTGTGAAATGTGAGAGTGGGAGATGTGAGATTGAGAGTGTGAGTGTGAGTGTGAGATGTGAGAGTGTGAGAGTGAGTGTGAGAGTGAGAGTGTGAGATGTGAGTGTGTGAGTGTGAGTGTGAGTGGGAGTGGCAGTGTGAGATGTGAGAGTGGGAGTGTGAGATGTGAGATGTGAGAGTGTGAGTGTGAGTGTGAGAGTGGGAGTGTGAGATGTGAGATGTGGGAGTGAGAGCGAGAGTGAGAGTATGAAGGTACGAGTGAGATTGTGAGAGTGAGAGAGTGTGAGAGTGAGAGTGTGAGATGTGAGAGTGAGAGTGTGAGAGTGTGAGTGTGAGTGGGAGTGTGAGATGTGAGAGTGGGAGTGTGAGATGTGAGAGTGGGAGTGTGAGATGTGAGAGTGTGGGTAAGTGTGAGAGTGGGAGTGTGAGATGTGAGAGTGTGAGAGTCAGTGAGAGAGTGAGAGAGTGTGATTGTGAGTGTGAGAGTGAGAGTGTGAGTGTGAGTGGGAGTGGCAGTGTGAGATGTGAGAGTGGGAGTGTGAGATGTGAGATGTGAGAGTGTGAGTGTGAGTGTGAGAGTGGGAGTGTGAGATGTGAGATGTGGGAGTGAGAGCGAGAGTGAGAGTATGAAGGTTAGAGTGAGATTGTGAGAGTGAGAGACTGTGAGAGTGTGAGAGTGAGATGTGAGAGTGAGAGTGTGAGAGTGTGAGTGTGAGTGGGAGTGTGAGATGTGAGAGTGGGAGTGTGAGATGTGAGATGTGAGAGTGTGAGTGTGAGTGTGAGAGTGGGAGTGTGAGATGTGAGATGTGGTAGTGAGAGCGAGAGTGAGAGTATGAAGGTTAGAGTGAGATTGTGAGAGTGAGAGAGTGTGAGAGTGTGAGAGTGAGATGTGAGAGTGAGAGTGTGAGAGTGTGAGTGTGAGTGGGAGTGTGAGATGTGAGAGTGGGAGTGTGAGATGTGAGAGTGGGAGTGTGAGATGTGAGAGTGTGAGAGTCAGTGAGAGAGTGAGAGAGTGTGATTGTGAGTGTGAGAGTGAGAGTGTGAGAGTGAGATTGAGAGTGTGTGAGTGTGAGTGTGAGTGTGAGTGTGAGATGTGGGAGTGAGAGCGAGAGTGAGAGTGTGAAAGTGAGAGTGAGATTGTGAGAGTGAGATTGTGAGAGTGAGAGAGTGTGAGAGTGTGAGAGTGAGAGTGAGAGTGTGTGAGCGTGAGCTTGAGAGTGAGATTGTGAGAGTGTGAGTGTGTGAGTGTGAGAGTGGGAGTGTGAGATGTGAGAGTGTGAGAGTGAGTGTGAGAGTGAGAGTGTGAGATTTGAGAGTGGGAGTGTGAGAGTGTGAGTGGGAGTGTGAGATTTGAGAGTGGGAGTGTGAGAGTGTGAGTGTGAGATGTGAGTGTGTGAGAGTGGGAGTGTGAGATGTGAGAGAGTGAGAGTGAGAGTGAGTGTGAGTGTGAGAGTGGGAGTGGGAGTGGGAGTGTGAGCTGTGAGAGTGGGAGTGAGAGAATGAGAGTGTGAGAGTGAGAGAGTGAGAGATAGAGTGAGTGACAGATAGAGGGAGTGAGTGAGAGATAGATTGAGTGAGTGAGAGAGTGAGTGGGTGAGAGAGAGTGAGAGAGAGAGTGAGAGCGAGTGAGTGAGTGAGTGGCAGAGTGAGTGAGTGGGAGACAGAGTGATTGAATGATTGTGAGAGAGCGTGAGAGTGAGTGAGTGAGTGAGTGAGAGTAAGTGAGTGAGTGAGTGAGTGACAGGGAGTGAATGTGAGCGAGTGAGTGAGTGTGTGAGAGTGAGTGATTGAGTGAGAGTGAGTGATTGAGTGAGTGTGATTGAGTGAGTGAGTGAGTGTGAGTGAGTGAGTGTGAGTGAGTGAGCGTGAGTGAGTGAGTGGGAGTGAGTGAGTGAGTGAGAGTGTGAGAATGAGTGTGAGTGTGACTGTGTGAGTGTGTGAGTGTGAGTGAGAGTGTGACTGTGTGAGTGTGTGAGTGAGAGTCAGAGATTGAGTGTGAGAGTGGGAGTGTAAGATGTAAGATGTGAGAGTGGGAGTGGGAGTGTGAGAGTGAGAGTGTGATATTGTGAGAGTGTGAGTGTGAGTGAGAGGGTGAGAGTGTGAGTGTGAGTGTGCGTCTGTGTGAGTATGTGAGTGTGAGTGAGAGTGTGAGTGAGAGTGTGAGTGTGAGTGTGAGTGTGAGTGTGAGTGTGAGTGTGAGTGTGTGAGTGGGAGTGTGAAATGTGAGAGTGGGAGATGTGAGAGTGAGAGTGTGAGTGTGAGTGATGGTGTGAGATGTGAGAGTGTGAGAGTGAGTGTGAGAGTGTAAGATGTAAGATGTGAGAGTGGGAGTGGGAGTGGGAGTGTGAGAGTGAGAGTGTGATATTGTGAGACTGTGAGTGTGAGTGAGAGGGTGAGAGTGTGAGTGAGTGTGCGACTGTGTGAGTGTGAGTGTGAGTGTGAGTGTGAGAGTGTGAGTGTGAGTGTGAGTGTGAGTGTGAGTGTGAGTGTGAGTGTGAGTGTGAGAGTGGGAGTGTGAGATGTGGGAGTGAGAGCGAGAGTGAGAGTATGAACGTTAGAGTGAGATTGTGAGAGTGAGAGAGTGTGAGAGTGTGAGAGTGAGAGTGTGAGAGTGAGAGTGTGAGAGTGTGAGTGGGAGTGTGAGATGTGAGAGTGGGAGTGTGAGATGTGAGAGTGTGTGTGAGAGTGGGAGTGTGAGAGTCAGTGAGAGAGGGAGAGAGTGTGAGTGTGAGTGTGAGAGTGAGAGTGTGAGAGTGAGATTGAGAGTGTGTGAGTGTGAGTGTGAGCGTGAGTGGGAATGTGAGATGTGAGATGTGGGAGTGAGAGCGAGAGTGAGAGTGTGAAAGTGAGAGTGAGATTGTGAGAGTGAGAGAGTGTGAGAGTGAGAGTGTGAGAGTGTAAGAGTGTGAGAGTGAGAGTGTGTGAGCGTGAGCTTGAGAGTGAGATTGTGAGAGTGTGAGAGTGAGATGTGAGAGTGGGAGTGTGAGAGTGAGTGTGAGAGTGTAAGATGTGAGAGTGGGAGTGGGAGTGGGAGTGTGAGAGTGAGAGTGTGATATTGTGAGACTGTGAGTGTGAGTGAGAGTGTGAGAGTGTGAGTGAGTGTGCGACTGTGTGAGTATGTGAGTGTGAGTGTGAGTGAGAGTGTGAGTGTGACTGTGAGTGTGAGAGTGTGAGTGTGAGTGTGAGTGTGAGTGTGAGAGTGGGAGTGTGAGATGTGGGAGTGAGAGCGAGAGTGAGAGTATGAACGTTAGAGTGAGATTGTGAGAGTGAGAGAGTGTGAGAGTGTGAGAGTGAGAGTGTGAGATGTGAGAGTGAGAGTGTGAGAGTGTGAGTGGGAGTGTGAGATGTGAGAGTGGGAGTGTGAGATGTGAGAGTGTGTGTGAGAGTGGGAGTGTGAGATGTGAGAGTGTGAGAGTCAGTGAGAGAGGGAGAGAGTGTGAGTGTGAGAGTGAGAGTGTGAGAGTGAGATTGAGAGTGTGTGAGTGTGAGTGTGAGCGTGAGTGGGAATGTGAGATGTGAGATGTGGGAGTGAGAGCGAGAGTGAGAGTGTGAAAGTGAGAGTGAGATTGTGAGAGTGCGAGAGTGTGAGAGTGAGAGTGTGAGAGTGTAAGAGTGTGAGAGTGAGAGTGTGTGAGCGTGAGCTTGAGAGTGAGATTGTGAGAGTGTGAGAGTGAGATGTGAGAGTGGGAGTGTGAGAGTGTGAGTGTGAGAGTGGGTGTGTGAGATGTGAGAGAGTGTGAGTGTGAGTGTGAGTGTGAGTGTGAGTGTGAGAGTGGGAGTGTGAAATGTGAGAGTGGGAGATGTGAGAGTGAGAGTGTGAGTGTGAGTGATGATGTGAGATGTGAGAGTGTGAGAGTGAGTGTGAGAGTGTGAGTGGGAGTGTGAGATGTGAGAGTGGGAGTGTGAGATGTGAGAGTGTGAGTGTGAGAGTGGGAGTGTGAGATGTGAGATGTGCGAGTGAGAGCGAGAGTGAGAGTATGAAAGTTAGAGTGAGATTGTGAGAGTGAGAGAGTGTGAGAGTGTGAGAGTGAGAGTGTGAGATGTGAGAGTGAGAGTGTGAGAGTGTGAGTGTGAGTGGGAGTGTGAGAGTGGGAGTGTGAGATGTGAGAGTGTGAGAGTGGGAGTGTGAGAGTCAGTGAGAGAGGGAGAGAGTGTGAGTGAGAGTGTGAGAGTGAGAGTGAGAGTGTGAAAGTGAGAGTGAGATTGTGAGAGTGTGAGAGTGAGAGTGAGAGTGTGTGAGCGTGAGCTTGAGAGTGAGATTGTGAGAGTGTGAGTGTGTTAGTGTGAGTGTGAGTGTGAGAGTGGGAGTGTCAGATGTGAGAGTGTGAGAGTGAGTGTGAGAGTGAGAGTGTGAGATGTGAGAGTGGGAGTGTGAGAGTGTGAGTGTGAGTGGGAGTGTGAGACTTGAGAGTGGGAGTGTGAGATCTGAGAGTGAGAGTGAGAGTGTGAGTGTGTGTGTGAGAGTGGGAGTGTGAGATGTGAGAGAGTGAGAGTGAGTGTGAGTGTGAGTGTGAGTGTGAGTGTGTGAGTGTGAGAGTGGGAGAGGGAGTGGGAGTGGGAGCAGTGAGAGTGGGAGTGAGAGAATGAGAGTGTGAGAGTGAGAGAGTGAGAGATAGATTGAGTGACAGATAGAGGGAGTGAGTGAGAGATAGATTGAGTGAGTGAGAGAGTGATTTGGAGAGAGAGTGAGAGAGAGTGAGAGCGAGTGAGTGAATGAGTGGCAGAGTG
>NC_090372.1:170183398-170215898 GCF_036365525.1 Heterodontus francisci | reverse complement strand
GAGTGTGAGATGTGAGAGTGGGAGTGTGAGATGTGAGAGTGTGTGTGAGAGTGGGAGTGTGAGATGTGAGAGTGTGAGAGTCAGTGAGAGAGGGAGAGAGTGTGAGTGTGAGTGTGAGAGTGAGAGTGTGAGAGTGAGATTGAGAGTGTGTGAGTGTGAGTGTGAGCGTGAGTGGGAATGTGAGATGTGAGATGTGGGAGTGAGAGCGAGAGTGAGAGTGTGAAAGTGAGAGTGAGATTGTGAGAGAGTGAGAGTGTGAGAGTGTAAGAGTGTGAGAGTGAGAGTGTGTGAGCGTGAGCTTGAGAGTGAGATTGTGAGAGTGTGAGAGTGAGATGTGAGAGTGGGTGTGTGAGATGTGAGAGAGTGTGAGTGTGAGTGTGAGTGTGAGTGTGAGTGTGAGTGTGAGTGTGAGTGTGAGAGTGGGAGTGTGAAATGTGAGAGTGGGAGATGTGAGAGTGAGAGTGTGAGTGTGAGTGATGATGTGAGATGTGAGAGTGTGAGAGTGAGTGTGAGAGTGTGAGTGGGAGTGTGAGATGTGAGAGTGTGAGAGTGAGATTGAGAGTGTGTGAGTGTGAGTGTGAGCGTGAGTGGGAATGTGAGATGTGAGATGTGGCAGTGAGAGCGAGAGTGAGAGTGTGAAAGTGAGAGTGAGATTGTGAGAGTGCGAGAGTGTGAGAGTGAGAGTGTAAGAGTGTGAGAGTGAGAGTGTGTGAGCGTGAGCTTGAGAGTGAGATTGTGAGAGTGTGAGAGTGAGATGTGAGAGTGGGAGTGTGAGAGTGTGAGTGTGAGAGTGGGTGTGTGAGATGTGAGAGAGTGTGAGTGTGAGTGTGAGTGTGAGTGTGAGAGTGTGAGTGGGAGTGTGAAATGTGAGAGTGGGAGATGTGAGAGTGAGAGTGTGAGTGTGAGTGATGATGTGAGATGTGAGAGTGTGAGAGTGAGTGTGAGAGTGTGAGTGGGAGTGTGAGATGTGAGAGTGGGAGTGTGAGATGTGAGAGTGTGAGTGTGAGAGTGGGAGTGTGAGATGTGAGATGTGCGAGTAAGAGCGAGAGTGAGAGTATGAAAGTTAGAGTGAGATTGTGAGAGTGAGAGAGTGTGAGAGTGTGAGAGTGAGAGTGTGAGATGTGAGAGTGAGAGTGTGAGAGTGTGAGTGTGAGTGGGAGTGTGAGATGTGAGAGTGGGAGTGTGAGATGTGAGAGTGTGTGTGAGTGTGAGAGTGTGAGAGTGGGAGTGTGAGAGTCAGTGAGAGAGGGAGAGAGTGTGAGTGTGAGTGTGAGAGTGAGAGTGTGAGAGTGAGAGTGAGAGTGTGAAAGTGAGAGTGAGATTGTGAGAGTGTGAGAGTGAGAGTGAGAGTGTGTGAGCGTGAGCTTGAGAGTGAGATTGTGAGAGTGTGAGTGTGTTAGTGTGAGTGTGAGTGTGAGAGTGGGAGTGTCAGATGTGAGAGTGTGAGAGTGAGTGTGAGAGTGAGAGTGTGAGATGTGAGAGTGGGAGTGTGAGAGTGTGAGTGGGAGTGGGAGTGTGAGACTTGAGAGTGGGAGTGTGAGATCTGAGAGTGAGAGTGAGAGTGTGAGTGTGTGTGTGAGAGTGGGAGTGTGAGATGTGAGAGAGTGAGAGTGAGTGTGAGTGTGAGTGTGAGTGTGAGTGTGAGAGTGGGAGAGGGAGTGGGAGTGGGAGCTGTGAGAGTGGGAGTGAGAGAATGAGAGTGTGAGAGTGAGAGAGTGAGAGATAGATTGAGTGACAGATAGAGGGAGTGAGTGAGAGATAGATTGAGTGAGTGAGAGAGTGATTTGGAGAGAGAGTGAGAGAGAGTGAGAGCGAGTGAGTGAATGAGTGGCAGAGTGAGTGAGTGGGAGACAGAGTGATTGAATGATTGTGAGAGAGCGTGAGAGTGAGTGAGTGAGTGAGAGTAAGTGAGTGAGTGAGTGAGTGACAGTGAGTGAATGTGAGTGAGTGAGTCAGTGTGTGAGAGTGAGTGATTGAGTGAGAGTGAGTGATTGAGTGAGTGTGATTGAGTGAGTGAGAGAGTGAGTGAGTGAGAGTGAGTGAGTGTGAGTGAGTGAGCGTGAGTGAGTGAGTGTGAGTGAGTGAGTGAGTGGGAGTGAGTGAGTGAGTGAGAGTGTGAGAATGAGTGTGAGTGTGACTGTGTGAGTGTGTGAGTGTGAGTGAGAGTGTGACTGTGTGAGTGTGTGAGTGAGAGTGAAAGATTGAGTGTGAGAGTGGGAGTGTAAGATGTAAGATGTGAGAGTGGGAGTGGGACTGTGAGAGTGAGAGTGTGATATTGTGAGAGTGTGAGTGTGAGTGAGAGGGTGAGAGTGTGAGTGAGTGTGCGACTGTGTGAGTAAATGAGTGTGAGTGAGAGTGTGAGTGTGAGTGTGAGTGTGAGTGTGTGAGTGGGAGTGTGAAATGTGAGAGTGGGAGATGTGAGAGTGAGAGTGTGAGTGTGAGTGATGGTGTGAGATGTGAGAGTGTGAGAGTGAGAGTGTGAGATGTGAGAGTGTGAGTGTGAGTGGGAGTGTGAGATGTGTGCGTGGGAGTGTGAGATGTGAGAGTGTGAGTGTGAGTTTTAGAGTGGGAGTGTGAGATGTGGGAGTGAGAGCGAGAGTGAGAGTATGAAAGTTAGAGTGAGATTGTGAGAGTGAGAGAGTGAGAGAGTGTGAGAGTGTGAGAGTGAGAGTGTGAGATGTGAGAGTGAGAGTGTGAGAGTGTGAGTGGGAGTGGGAGTGTGAGATGTGAGAGTGGGAGTGGGAGATGTGAGAGTGTGAGAGTCAGTGAGAGAGGGAGAGAGTGTGAGTGTGAGTGTGAGAGTGAGAGTGAGATTGAGAGTGTGTGAGTGTGAGTGTGAGAGTGAGTGGGAATGTGAGATGTGAGATGTGGGAATGAGAGCGAGAGTGAGAGTGTGAAAGTGAGAGTGAGATTGTGAGAGTGAGAGAGAGTGAGAGTGAGAGTGTGAGAGTGTAAGAGTGTGAGAGTGAGAGTGTGTGAGCGTGAGCGAGAGAGTGAGATTGTGAGAGTGTGAGAGTTTGAGTGTGAGAGTGGGAGTGTGAGATGTGAGAGTGAGAGTGTGAGATGTGAGAGTGGCAGTGTGAGAGTGTGAGTGTGAGAGTGGGAGTGTGAGATGTGAGAGAGTGAGAGTGAGAGTGAGAGTGTGAGTGTGAGTGTGAGAGTGGGAGTGTGAGATCTGAGAGTGAGAGTGAGAGTGTGAGTGTGAGTGGGAGTGTGAAATGTGAGAGTGGGAGATGTGAGAGTGAGAGTGTGAGTGTGAGTGTGAGTGATGGTGTGAGATGTGAGAGTGTGAGAGTGTGAGTGGGAGTGGGAGATGTGAGAGTGGGAGTGTGAGATGTGAGAGTGTGAGAGTGGGAGTGGGAGTGTGAGATGTGAGATGTGCGAGTGAGAGCGAGAGTGAGAGTATGAAAGTTAGAGTGAGATTGTGAGAGTGAGAGACTGTGAGAGTGTGAGAGTGAGAGTGTGAGATGTGAGAGTGAGAGTGTGAGATGTGAGAGTGAGAGTGTGAGAGTGTGAGTGTGAGTGTGAGTGTGAGATGTGAGAGTGGGAGTGTGAGAGTGTGTGTGAGGGTGAGAGTGGGAGTGTGAGATGTGAGAGTGTGAGAGTCAGTGAGAGAGGGAGAGAGTGAGAGTGAGATTTTGAGAGTGAGAGAGTGTGAGAGTGAGAGTGTGAGAGTGTGAGAGTGAGAGTGAGAGTGTGTGAGCGTGAGCTTGAGAGTGAGATTGTGAGAGTGTGAGTGTGTGAGTGTGAGTGTGAGAGTGGGACTGTGAGATGTGAGAGTGTGAGAGTGAGTGTGATAGAGTGAGAGTGAGAGTGTGAGTGTGAGTGTGAGAGTGGGAGTGTGAGATCTGAGAGTGAGAGTGAGAGTGTGAGTGTGTGAGTGTGAGAGTGGGGGTGTGAGATGTGAGAGAGTGAGAGTGAGAGTGAGTGTGAGTGTGAGAGTGGGAGTGGGAGTGGGAGTGTGAGCTGTGAGAGTGGGAGTGAGAGAATGAGAGTGTGAGAGTGAGAGAGTGAGATAGAGTGAGTGACAGATAGAGGGAGTGAGTGAGAGATAGATTGAGTGAGTGAGAGAGTGAGTGGGTGAGAGAGAGTGAGAGAAAGAGTGAGAGCGAGTGAGTGAGTCAGTGGCAGATTGAGTGAGTGGGAGACAGAGTGATTGAATGATTGTGAGAGAGCGTGAGAGTGAGTGAGTGAGTGAGAGTAAGTGAGTGAGTGAGTGAGTGACAGTGAGTGATTGAGTGAGTGTGATTGAGTGAGTGAGAGTGAGAGAGTGAGTGAGTGAGAGTGAGTGAGTGTGAGTGAGTGAGTGAGTGTGAGTGAGTGAGTGAGTGGGAGTGAGTGAGTGAGAGTGTGAGAATGAGTGTGAGTGTGACTGTGTGAGTGTGAGTGTGAGTGAGAGTGTGAGTGAGAGTGATGGTGTGAGATGTGAGAGTGTGAGAGTGAGTGTGAGAGTGAGAGTGAGAGTGAGAGTGTGAGATGTGAGAGTGTGAGTGTGAGTGTGTGTGAGTGGGAGTGGGAGTGTGAGATGTGAGAGTGGGAGTGTGAGATGTGAGAGTGGGAGTGTGAGATGTGAGAGTGTGAGTGTGAGTGTGAGTGGGAGTGGGAGTGTGAGATGTGAGAGTGGGAGTGTGAGATGTGAGAGTGTGAGTGTGAGAGTGGGAGTGTGAGATGTGAGATGTGGGAGTGAGAGCGAGAGTGAGAGTATGAAAGTTAGAGTGAGATTGTGAGAGTGAGAGAGTGTGAGAGTGTGAGAGTGAGAGTGTGAGATGTGAGAGTGAGAGTGTGAGAGTGTGAGTATGAGTGGAAGTGTGAGATGTGAGAGTGGGAGTGGGAGATGTGAGAGTGTGTGTGAGTGTCAGAGTGGGAGTGTGAGATGTGAGAGTGTGAGAGTCAGTGAGAGAGGGAGAGAGTGTGAGCGTGAGTGTGAGAGTGAGAGTGTGAGAGTGAGAGTGAGAGTGTGAAAGTGAGAGTGTGAAAGTGAGAGTGAGATTGTGAGAGTGAGAGAGTGTGAGAGTGTGAGAGTGAGAGTGAGAGTGTGTGAGCGTGAGCTTGAGAGTGAGATTGTGAGAGTGTGAGTGTGTGAGTGTGAGTGTGAGAGCGGGAGTGTGAGATGTGAGAGTGGGAGTGTGAGAGTGTGAGTGTGAGTGGGAGTGTGAGATCTGAGAGTGAGAGTGAGAGTGTGAGTGTGTGAGTGTGAGAGTGGGAGTGTGAGATGTGAGAGTGAGAGTGAGAGTGAGAGTGAGTGTGAGTGTGAGAGTGGGAGTGGGAGTGGGAGTGTGAGCTGTGAGAGTGGGAGTGAGAGAATGAGAGTGTGAGAGTGAGAGAGTGAGAGATAGATTGAGTGACAGATAGAGGGAGTGAGTGAGAGATAGATTGAGTGAGTGAGAGAGTGATTTGGAGAGATAGTGAGAGAGAGAGTGAAAGCGAGTGAGTGAATGAGTGGCAGAGTGAGTGAGTGGGAGACAGAGTGATTGAATGATTGTGAGAGAGCGTGAGAGTGAGTGAGTAAGTGAGTGAGAGTAAGTGAGTGAGTGAGTGAGTGACAGTGAGTGAATGTGAGTGAGTGAGTCAGTGTGTGAGAGTGAGTGATTGAGTGAGAGTGAGTGATTGAGTGAGTGTGATTGAGTGAGTGAGAGAGTGAGTGATTGAGAGTGAGTGAGTGTGAGTGAGTGAGCGTGAGTGAGTGAGTGTGAGTGAGTGAGTGGGAGTGAGTGAGTGAGTGAGAGTGTGAGAATGAGTGTGAGTGTGACTGTGTGAGTGTGTGAGTGTGAGTGAGAGTGTGACTGTGTGAGTGTGTGAGTGAGAGTGAGAGATTGAGTGTGCTAGTGGGAGTGTAAGATGTAAGATGTGAGAGTGGGAGTGGGAGAGTGAAAGTGTGATATTGTGAGAGTGTGAGTGTGAGTGTGAGTGAGAGGGTGAGAGTGTGAGTGTGAGTGTGAGATGTGAGATGTGAGAGTGCGAGAATGAGTGTGAGTGCGACTGTGTGAGTGTGCGAGTGTGAGTGAGTGTGCGACTGTGTGAGTGTGAGTGAGAGTGTGAGAGTGAGTGTGAGTGAGAGTGAGAGTGTGAGTGTGAGTGTGAGAGTGGGAGTGGGAGTGTGAAATGTGAGAGTGGGAGATGTGAGAGTGAGAGTGTGAGTGTGAGTGTGAGTGATGGTGTGAGATGTGAGAGTGTGAGAGTGAGAGTGAGAGTGTGAGATGTGAGAGTGTGAGTGGGAGTGTGAGTGGGAGTGTGAAATGTGAGAGTGGGAGTGTGAGATGTGAGAGTGTGAGTGTGAGAGTGGGAGTGTGAGATGTGATATGTGGGAGTGAGAGCGAGACTGAGAGTATGAAAGTTAGAGTGAGATTGTGAGAGTGAGAGAGTGTGAGAGTGTGAGAGTGAGAGTGTGAGATGTGAGGTGTGAGTGTGAGAGTGGGTGTGTGAGATGTGAGAGTGTGAGAGTCAGTGAGAGAGGGAGAGAGTGTGAGTGTGAGTGTGAGAGTGAGAGTGTGAGTGTGAGAGTGAGATTGAGAGTGTGAGAGTGTGAGAGTGAGATTGAGAGTGTGTGAGTGTGAGAGTGAGTGGGAGTGTGAGATGTGAGATGTGGGAATGAGAGCGAGAGCGAGAGTGAGAGTGTGAAAGTGAGAGTGAGATTGTGAGAGTGAGAGAGTGTGAGAGTGAGAGTGTGAGAGTGTGAGTGTGAGAGTGTGTGAGCATGAGCTTGAGAGTGAGTTTGTGAGAGTGTGAGTGTGTGAGTGTGAGTGGGAGTGTGAGATGTGAAAGTGTGAGAGTGAGAGTGAGAGTGTGAGATGTGAGAGTGTGAGTGTGAGAGTGGGAGTGTGAGATGTGAGAGAGTGAGAGTGTGAGTGTGAGTATGAGTGTGAGAGTGGGAGTGTGAGATCTGAGAGTGAGAGTGAGAGTGTGTGAGTGTGAGTGAGAGTGAGAGTGTGAGTGTGAGTGTGACTGTGAGAGTGTGAGTGGGAGTGTGAAATGTGAGAGTGGGAGATGTGAGAGTGAGAGTGTGAGTGATGGTGTGAGATTTGAGAGTGGGAGTGTGAGATGTGAGAGAGTGAGAGTGAGAGTGAGTGTGAGTGTGAGAGTGGGAGTGGGAGTGTGAGCTGTGAGAGTGGGAGTGAGAGAATGAGAGTGTGAGAGTGATAGAGTGAGAGATAGAGTGAGTGACAGATAGAGGGAGTGAGTGAGAGATAGATTGAGTGAGTGAGAGAGTGAGTGGGTGAGAGAGAGAGTGAGAGCGAGTGAGTGAGTGAGTGGCAGAGTGAGTGAGTGGGAGACAGAGTGATTGAATGATTGTGAGAGAGCGTGAGAGTGAGTGAGTGAGTGAGTGAGAGTAAGTGAGTGAGTGAGTGACAGGGAGTGAATGTGAGCGAGTGAGTGAGTGTGTGAGAGTGAGTGATTGATTGAGAGTGAGTGATTGAGTGAGTGTGATTGAGTGAGTGAGAGTGAGAGAGTGAGTGAGTGAGAGTGAGTGAGTGTGAGTGAGTGAGCGTGAGTGAGTGAGTGTGAGTGAGTGAGTGTGGGAGTGAGTGAGTGAGTGAGAGTGTGAGAATGAGTGTGAGTGTGACTGTGTGAGTGTGAGTGAGAGTGTGACTGTGTGAGTGTGTGAGTGAGAGTGAGAGATTGAGTGTGAGAGTGGGAGTGTAAGATGTAAGAAGTGGGAGTGGGAGTGTGAGAGTGAGAGTGTGATATTGTGAGAGTGTGAGTGTGAGTGAGAGGGTGAGTGTGAGTGAGTGTGCGACTGTGTGAGTATGTGAGTGTGAGTGAGAGTGTGAGAGTGTGAGTGTGAGTGAGAGTGTGAGTGTGAGTGTGAGTGTGAGTGTGAGTGTGAGTGTGTGAGTGGGAGTGTGAAATGTGAGAGTGGGAGATGTGAGAGTGGGAGAGTGTGAGTGTGAGTGATGGTGTGAGATGTGAGAGTGTGAGAGTGAGAGTGTGAGATGTGAGAGTGTGAGTGTGAGTGTGAGATGTGAGAGTGCGAGAATGAGTGTGAGTGCGACTGTGTGAGTGTGCGAGTGTGAGTGAGTGTGCGACTGTGTGAGTGTGAGTGAGAGTGTGAGTGTGAGTGAGAGTGTGAGTGTGAGAGTGGGAGTGGGAGTGTGAAATGTGAGAGTGAGAGTGTGAGAGTGTGAGAGTGTGAGAGTGAGAGTGTGAGAGTGTGAGTGTGAGTGTGAGATGTGAGAGTGTGAGAATGAGTGAGTGTGACTGTGTGAGTGTGCGAGTGTGAGTGAGAGTGTGAGAGTGTGAGTGTGAGTGAGAGTGTGAGTGGGAGTGGGAATGTGAGAGTGGGAGTGTGAGATGTGAGAGTGTGAGTGTGAGAGTGGGAGTGTGAGATGTGAGATGTGGGAGTGAGAGCGAGAGTGAGAGTATGAAAGTTAGAGTGAGATTGTGAGAGTGAGAGAGTGAGAGAGTGTGAAAGTGTGAGAGTGTGAGAGTGAGAGTGTGAGATGTGAGAGTGAGAGTGTGAGTGTGAGTGGGAGTGTGAGAGTGGGAGTGTGAGGTGTGAGTGTGAGAGTGGGAGTGTGAGATGTGAGAGTGTGAGAGTCAGTGAGAGAGGGAGAGAGTGTGAGTGTGAGTGTGAGAGTGAGAGTGTGAGAGTGAGATTGAGAGTGAGAGAGTGTGAGAGTGAGAGTGTGAGTGTGAGAGTGTGTGAGCATGAGCTTGAGAGTGAGTTTGTGAGAGTGTGAGTGTGTGAGTGTGAGTGGGAGTGTGAGATGTGAAAGTGTGAGAGTGAGAGTGAGAGTGTGAGATGTGAGAGTGTGAGATGTGAGAGTGTGAGTGTGAGAGTGGGAGTGTGAGATGTGAGAGAGTGAGAGTGTGAGTGTGAGTATGAGTGTGAGAGTGAGAGTGTGTGAGATCTGAGAGTGAGAGTGAGAGTGTGTGAGTGTGAGTGAGAGTGAGAGTGTGAGTGTGAGTGTGACTGTGAGAGTGTGAGTGGGAGTGTGAAATGTGAGAGTGGGAGATGTGAGAGTGAGAGTGTGAGTGTGAGTGATGGTGTGAGATTTGAGAGTGGGAGTGTGAGATGTGAGAGAGTGAGAGTGAGAGTGAGAGTGAGTGTGAGTGTGAGAGTGGGAGTGGGAGCTGTGAGAGTGGGAGTGAGAGAATGAGAGTGTGAGAGTGATAGAGTGAGAGATAGAGTGAGTGACAGATAGAGGGAGTGAGTGAGAGAGTGAGTGGGTGAGAGAGAGAGTGAGAGCGAGTGAGTGAGTGAGTGGCAGAGTGAGTGAGTGGGAGACAGAGTGATTGAATGATTGTGAGAGAGCGTGAGAGTGAGTGAGTGAGTGAGTGAGAGTAAGTGAGTGAGTGAGTGAGTGACAGGGAGTGAATGTGAGCGAGTGAGTGAGTGTGTGAGAGTGAGTGATTGAGTGAGAGTGAGTGATTGAGTGAGTGTGAGTGAGAGTGAGAGAGTGAGTGAGTGAGAGTGAGTGAGTGAGAGTGAGTGAGTGTGAGTGAGTGAGCGTGAGTGAGTGTGAGTGAGTGAGTGTGGGAGTGAGTGAGTGAGTGAGAGTGTGAGAATGAGTGTGAGTGTGACTGTGTGAGTGTGTGAGTGAGAGTGTGACTGTGTGAGTGTGTGAGTGAGAGTGAGAGATTGAGTGTGAGAGTGGGAGTGTAAGATGTAAGAAGTGGGAGTGGGAGTGTGAGAGTGAGAGTGTGATATTGTGAGAGTGTGAGTGTGAGTGAGAGGGTGAGAGTGTGAGTGAGTGTGCGACTGTGTGAGTATGTGAGTGTGAGTGAGAGTGTGAGAGTGTGAGTGTGAGTGAGAGTGTGAGTGTGAGTGTGAGTGTGAGTGTGAGTGTGAGTGTGTGAGTGGGAGTGTGAAATGTGAGAGTGGGAGATGTGAGAGTGAGAGTGTGAGTGTGAGTGATGGTGTGAGATGTGAGAGTGTGAGAGTGAGAGTGTGAGATGTGAGAGTGTGAGTGTGAGTGGGAGTGGGAGTGTGAGATGTGAGAGTGGGAGTGTGAGATGTGAGAGTGTGAGTGTGAGTGTGAGAGTGGGAGTGTGAGATGTGGGAGTGAGAGCGAGAGTGAGAGTATGAAAGTTGGAGTGAGATTGTGAGAGTGAGAGAGTGTGAGAGTGAGAGTGTGAGAGTGTGAGTGTGAGTGGGAGTGTGAGATGTGAGAGTGGGAGTGGGAGATGTGAGAGTGTGTGTGAGTGTGAGAGTGGGAGTGTGAGATGTGAGAGTGTGAGAGTCAGTGAGAGAGGGAGAGAGTGTGAGTGTGAGTGTGAGAGTGAGAGTGTGAGAGTGAGATTGAGAGTGTGTGAGTGTGAGTGTGAGAGTGAGTGGGAATGTGAGATGTGAGATGTGGGAGTGAGAGCGAGAGTGAGAGTGTGAAAGTGAGAGTGAAATTGTGAGAGTGAGAGAGTGTGAGAGTGTGAGAGTGAGAGTGTGTGAGCGTGAGCTTGAGAGTGAGATTGTGAGAGTGTGAGAGTTTGAGTGTGAGAGTGGGAGTGTGAGATGTGAGAGTGTGAGAGTGAGATGTGAGAGTGAGAGTGTGAGATGTGAGAGTGGGAGTGTGAGAGTGTGAGTGTGAGAGTGGGAGTGTGAGATGTGAGAGAGTGAGAGTGAGAGTGTGAGTGTGAGTGTGAGTGTGAGAGTGGGAGTGTGAGCTGTGAGAGTGGGAGTGAGAGAATGAGAGTGTGAGAGTGATAGAGTGAGAGATAGAGTGAGTGACAGATAGAGGGAGTGAGTGAGAGATAGATTGAGTGAGTGAGAGAGTGAGTGGGTGAGAGAGAGAGTGAGAGCGAGTGAGTGAGTGAGTGGCAGAGTGAGTGAGTGGGAGACAGAGTGATTGAATGATTGTGAGAGAGCGTGAGAGTGAGTGAGTGAGTGAGTGAGAGTAAGTGAGTGAGTGAGTGACAGGGAGTGAATGTGAGCGAGTGAGTGAGTGTGTGAGAGTGAGTGATTGATTGAGAGTGAGTGATTGAGTGAGTGTGATTGAGTGAGTGAGAGTGAGAGAGTGAGTGAGTGAGAGTGAGTGAGTGTGAGTGAGTGAGCGTGAGTGAGTGAGTGTGAGTGAGTGAGTGTGGGAGTGAGTGAGTGAGTGAGAGTGTGAGAATGAGTGTGAGTGTGACTGTGTGAGTGTGAGTGAGAGTGTGACTGTGTGAGTGTGTGAGTGAGAGTGAGAGATTGAGTGTGAGAGTGGGAGTGTAAGATGTAAGAAGTGGGAGTGGGAGTGTGAGAGTGAGAGTGTGATATTGTGAGAGTGTGAGTGTGAGTGAGAGGGTGAGAGTGTGAGTGAGTGTGCGACTGTGTGAGTATGTGAGTGTGAGTGAGAGTGTGAGAGTGTGAGTGTGAGTGAGAGTGTGAGTGAGAGTGTGAGTGTGAGTGTGAGTGTGAGTGTGTGAGTGGGAGTGTGAAATGTGAGAGTGGGAGATGTGAGAGTGGGAGAGTGTGAGTGTGAGTGATGGTGTGAGATGTGAGAGTGTGAGAGTGAGAGTGTGAGATGTGAGAGTGTGAGTGTGAGTGTGAGATGTGAGAGTGCGAGAATGAGTGTGAGTGTGACTGTGTGAGTGTGTGAGTGAGAGTGTGACTGTGTGAGTGTGTGAGTGAGAGTGAGAGATTGAGTGTGAGAGTGGGAGTGTAAGATGTAAGAAGTGGGAGTGGGAGTGTGAGAGTGAGAGTGTGATATTGTGAGAGTGTGAGTGTGAGTGAGAGGGTGAGAGTGTGAGTGAGTGTGCGACTGTGTGAGTATGTGAGTGTGAGTGAGAGTGTGAGAGTGTGAGTGAGAGTGTGAGTGTGAGTGTGAGTGTGAGTGTGAGTGTGAGTGTGAGTGTGTGAGTGGGAGTGTGAAATGTGAGAGTGGGAGATGTGAGAGTGAGAGTGTGAGTGTGAGTGATGGTGTGAGATGTGAGAGTGTGAGAGTGAGAGTGTGAGATGTGAGAGTGTGAGTGTGAGTGGGAGTGGGAGTGTGAGATGTGAGAGTGGGAGTGTGAGATGTGAGAGTGTGAGTGTGAGTGTGAGAGTGGGAGTGTGAGATGTGGGAGTGAGAGAGTCAGTGAGAGAGGGAGAGAGTGTGAGTGTGAGTGTGAGAGTGAGAGTGTGAGAGTGAGATTGAGAGTGTGTGAGTGTGAGTGTGAGAGTGAGTGGGAATGTGAGATGTGAGATGTGGGAGTGAGAGCGAGAGTGAGAGTGTGAAAGTGAGAGTGAAATTGTGAGAGTGAGAGAGTGTGAGAGTGTGAGAGTGAGAGTGTGTGAGCGTGAGCTTGAGAGTGAGATTGTGAGAGTGTGAGAGTTTGAGTGTGAGAGTGGGAGTGTGAGATGTGAGAGTGTGAGAGTGAGATGTGAGAGTGAGAGTGTGAGATGTGAGAGTGGGAGTGTGAGAGTGTGAGTGTGAGAGTGGGAGTGTGAGATGTGAGAGAGTGAGAGTGAGAGTGTGAGTGTGAGTGTGAGTGTGAGAGTGGGAGTGTGAGATCTGAGTGTGAGTGTGAGAGTGAGAGTGAGAGTGTGAGTGGGAGTGTGAGATCTGAGTGTGAGTGTGTGAGTGTGAGTGTGAGTGTGAGTGTGAGTGAGAGTGAGAGTGTGAGTGTGAGTGTGAGTGTGAGTGTGAGTATGAGTGTGAGAGTGGGAGTGTGAGATCTGAGAGTGAGAGTGAGAGTGTGTGAGTGTGAGTGAGAGTGAGAGTGAGAGTGAGAGTGTGAGTGTGAGTGTGAGTGTTACTGTGAGAGTGTGAGTGGGAGTGTGAAATGTGAGAGTGGGAGATGTGAGAGTGAGAGTGTGAGTGTGAGTGATGGTGTGAGATTTGAGAGTGGGAGTGTGAGATGTGAGAGAGTGAGAGTGAGAGTGAGAGTGAGAGTGAGAGTGAGAGTGAGTGTGAGAGTGGGAGTGGGAGTGTGAGCTGTGAGAGTGGGAGTGAGAGAATGAGAGTGTGAGAGTGATAGAGTGAGAGATAGAGTGAGTGACAGATAGAGGGAGTGAGTGAGAGATAGATTGAGTGAGTGAGAGAGTGAGTGGGTGAGAGAGAGAGTGAGAGCGAGTGAGTGAGTGAGTGCCAGAGTGAGTGAGTGGGAGACAGAGTGATTGAATGATTGTGAGAGAGCGTGAGAGTGAGTGAGTGAGTGAGTGAGTGACAGGGAGTGAATGTGAGCGAGTGAGTGAGTGTGTGAGAGTGAGTGATTGAGTGAGAGTGAGTGATTGAGTGAGTGTGATTGAGTGAGTGAGAGTGAGAGAGTGAGTGAGTGAGAGTGAGTGAGTGTGAGTGAGTGTGCGTGAGTGAGTGAGTGTGAGTGAGTGAGTGTGGGAGTGAGTGAGTGAGTGAGAGTGTGAGAATGAGTGTGAGTGTGATTGTGTGAGTGTGTGAGTGTGAGTGAGAGTGTGACTGTGTGAGTGTGTGAGTGAGAGTGAGAGATTGAGTGTGAGAGTGGGAGTGTAAGATGTAAGATGTGAGAGTGGGAGTGGGAGTGTGAGAGTGAGAGTGTGATATTGTGAGAGTCTGAGTGTGAGTGAGAGGGTGAGAGTGTGAGTGAGTGTGCGACTGTGTGAGTATGTGAGTGTGAGTGAGAGTGTGAGAGTGAGAGTGTGAGTGTGAGTGTGAGTGTGAGTGTGTGAGTGGGAGTGTGAAATGTGAGAGTGGGAGATGTGAGAGTGAGAGTGTGAGTGGGAGTGGGAGTGGGAGTGTGAGATGTGAGAGTGGGAGTGTGAGATGTGAGAGTGTGAGTGTGAGTGTGAGAGTGGGAGTGTGAGATGTGGGAGTGAGAGCGAGAGTGAGAGTATGAAAGTTGGAGTGAGATTGTGAGAGTGAGAGAGTGTGAGAGTGTGAGAGTGAGAGTGTGAGATGTGAGAGTGAGAGTGTGAGAGTGTGAGTGTGCGTGGGAGTGTGAGATGTGAGAGTGGGAGTGGGAGATGTGAGAGTGTGTGTGAGTGTGAGAGTGGGAGTGTGAGATGTGAGAGTGTGAGAGTCAGTGAGAGAGGGAGAGAGTGTGAGTGTGAGTGTGAGAGTGAGAGTGTGAGAGTGAGATTGAGAGTGTGTGAGTGTGAGTGTGAGAGTGAGTGGGAATGTGAGATGTGAGATGTGGGAGTGAGAGCGAGAGTGAGTGTGTGAAAGTGAGAGTGAAATTGTGAGAGTGAGAGAGTGTGAGAGTGAGAGTGTGAGAGTGTTAGAGTGAGAGTGTGTGAGCGTGAGCTTGAGAGTGAGATTGTGAGAGTGTGAGAGTGTGAGCGTGAGCTTGAGAGTGAGATTGTGAGAGTGTGAGAGTTTGAGTGTGAGAGTGGGAGTGTGAGATGTGAGAGTGTGAGAGTGAGATGTGAGAGTGAGAGTGTGAGATGTGAGAGTGGGAGTGTGTGAGTGTGAGAGTGGGAGTGTGAGATGTGAGAGAGTGAGAGTGAGGGTGTGAGTGTGAGTGTGAGAGTGTGAGTGTGAGTGTGAGTGTGTGAGTGTGAGTGTGAGTGTGAGTGAGAGTGAGAGTGAGAGTGTGAGTGTGAGTGTGAGAGTGTGAGATCTGAGTTTGAGTGTGAGTGTGAGTGTGAGTGAGAGTGAGAGTTTGAGTGTGAGTGTGAGTGTGAGAGTGGAAGTGTGAAATGTGAGAGTGGGAGATGTGAGAGTGTGAGTGTGAGTGTGAGTGATGGTGTGAGATGTCAGAGTGTGAGAGTGAGTGTGAGAGTGTGAGTGGGAGTGTGAGATGTGAGAGTGGGAGTGTGAGATGTGAGAGTGTGAGTGTGAGAGTGGGAGTGGGAGTGTGAGATGTGAGATGTGCGAGTGAGAGCGAGAGTGAGAGCGAGAGTGAGAGTATGAAAGTTAGAGTGAGATTGTGAGAGTGAGAGAGTGTGAGAGTGTGAGAGTGTGAGAGTGAGAGTGAGAGTGTGAGATGTGAGAGTGAGAGTGTGAGAGTGTGAGTGTGAGTGTGAGATGTGAGAGTGGGAGTGGGAGAGTGTGTGTGAGTGTGAGAGTGAGAGTGTGAGATGTGAGAGTGTGAGAGTCAGTGAGAGAGGGAGAGAGTGAGAGTGAGAGTGAGAGAGTGTGAGAGTGAGAGTGTGAGAGTGTGAGAGTGAGAGTGTGTGAGCGTGAGCTTGAGAGTGAGATTGTGAGAGTGTGAGTGTGAGTGTGTGAGTGTGAGTGTGAGAGTGGGAGTGTGAGATGTGAGAGTGTGAGAGTGAGTGTGATAGAGTGAGAGTGTGAGTGTGAGTGTGAGAGTGGGAGTGTGAGATGTGAGAGTGTGAGTGTGTGAGATGTGAGAGAGTGAGAGTGAGAGTGGGAGTGGGAGTGTGAGCTGTGAGAGTGGGAGTGAGAGAATGAGAGTGTGAGAGTGAGAGAGTGAGAGATAGAGTGAGTGACAGATAGAGGGAGTGAGTGAGAGATAGATTGAGTGAGTGAGAGAGTGAGTGGGTGAGAGAGAGTGAGAGAGAGAGTGAGAGCGAGTGAGTGAGTCAGTGGCAGATTGAGTGAGTGGGAGACAGAGTGATTGAATGATTGTGAGAGAGCGTGAGAGTGAGTGAGTGAGTGAGAGTAAGTGAGTGAGTGAGTGAGTGACAGTGAGTGAATGTGAGCGAGTGAGTGAGTGTGAGAGTGAGTGATTGAGTGAGAGTGAGTGATTGAGTGAGTGTGATTGAGTGAGTGAGAGTGAGAGAGTGAGTGAGTGAGAGTGAGTGAGAGTGAGTGAGCGTGAGTGAGTGAGTGTGAGTGAGTGATTGAGTGGGAGTGAGTGAGTGAGTGTGTGAGAATGAGTGTGAGTGTGACTGTGTGAGTGTGTGAGTGTGAGTGAGAGTGTGAGTGAGAGTGATGGTGTGAGATGTGAGAGTGTGAGAGTGAGTGTGAGAGTGAGAGTGAGAGTGTGAGATGTGAGAGTGTGAGTGTGAGTGTGAGTGTGAGTGGGAGTGTGAGATGTGAGAGTGGAAGTGTGAGATGTGAGAGTGTGAGTGTGAGAGTGGGAGTGTGAGATGTGAGATGTGGGAGTGAGAGCGAGAGTGAGAGTATGAAAGTTAGAGTGAGATTGTGAGAGTGAGAGAGTGTGAGAGTGTGAGAGTGAGAGTGTGAGATGTGAGAGTGAGAGTGTGAGAGTGTGAGTGTGAGTGGGAGTGTGAGATGTGAGAGTGGGAGTGTGAGATGTGAGAGTGTGTGTGAGTGTGAGAGTGGGAGTGTGAGATGTGAGAGTGTGAGAGTCAGTGAGAGAGGGAGAGAGTGTGAGCGTGAGTGTGAGAGTGAGAGTGTGAGAGTGAGAGTGAGAGTGTGAAAGTGAGAGTGTGAAAGTGAGAGTGAGATTGTGAGAGTGTGAGAGTGTGAGAGTGAGAGTGAGAGTGTGTGAGCGTGAGCTTGAGAGTGAGATTGTGAGAGTGTGTGAGTGTGAGTGTGAGAGTGGGAGTGTGAGATGTGAGAGTGTGAGAGTGAGTGTGAGAGTGAGAGTGTGAGATGTGAGAGTGGGAGTGTGAGAGTGTGAGTGTGAGTGGGAGTGTGAGATTTGAGAGTGGGAGTGTGAGATCTGAGAGTGAGAGTGGGAGTGTGAGATGTGAGAGAGTGAGAGTGAGAGTGAGAGTGAGTGTGAGTGTGAGTGTGAGAGTGGGAGTGGGAGTGGGAGCTGTGAGAGTGGGAGTGAGAGAATGAGAGTGTGAGAGTGAGAGAGTGAGAGATAGATTGAGTGACAGATAGAGGGAGTGAGTGAGAGATAGATTGAGTGAGTGAGAGAGTGATTTGGAGAGAGAGTGAGAGAGAGTGAAAGCGAGTGAGTGAATGAGTGGCAGAGTGAGTGAGTGGGAGACAGAGTGATTGAATGATTGTGAGAGAGCGTGAGAGTGAGTGAGTGAGTGAGTGAGAGTAAGTGAGTGAGTGAGTGAGTGACAGTGAGTGAATGTGAGTGAGTGAGTCAGTGTGTGAGAGTGAGTGATTGAGTGAGAGTGAGTGATTGAGTGAGTGTGATTGAGTGAGTGAGAGAGTGAGTGAGTGAGAGTGAGTGAGTGTGAGTGAGTGAGCGTGAGTGAGTGTGAGTGAGTGAGTGGGAGTGAGTGAGTGAGAGTGTGAGAATGAGTGAGTGTGACTGTGTGAGTGTGTGAGTGTGACTGTGTGAGTGTGTGAGTGAGAGTGAGAGATTGCGTGTGAGAGTGGGAGTGTAAGATGTAAGATGTGAGAGTGGGAGTGGGAGAGTGAGAGTGTGATATTGTGAGAGTGTGAGTGTGAGTGAGAGGGTTAGAGTGTGAGTGTGAGTGTGAGTGTGAGATGTGAGAGTGCGAGAATGAGTGTGAGTGCGACTGTGTGAGTGTGCGAGTGTGAGTGAGTGTGCGACTGTGTGAGTGTGAGTGAGAATGTGAGAGTGTGAGTGTGAGTGAGAGTGAGAGTGTGAGTGTGAGAGTGGGAGTGGGAGTGGGAGTGTGAAATGTGAGAGTGGGAGATGTGAGAGTGAGAGTGTGAGTGTGAGTGATGGTGTGAGATGTGAGAGTGTGAGAGTGAGTGTGAGAGTGAGAGTGAGAGTGTGAGATGTGAGAGTGTGAGTGGGAGTGTGAGTGGGAGTGTGAAATGTGAGAGTGGGAGTGTGAGATGTGAGAGTGTGAGAGTGGGAGTGTGAGATGTGAGATATGGGAGTGAGAGCGAGACTGAGAGTATGAAAGTTAGAGTGAGATTGTGAGAGTGAGAGAGTGTGAGAGTGAGAGTGTGAGATGTGAGAGTGAGAGTGTGAAAGTGTGAGAGTGTGAGTGTGAGTGTGAGATGTGAGAGTGTGAGAATGAGTGAGTGTGACTGTGTGAGTGTGCGAGTGTGAGTGAGTGTTCGACTGTGTGAGTGTGAGTGAGAGTGTGAGAGTGAGAGTGTGAGTGGGAGTGTGAGTGGGAGTGTGAGATGTGAGAGTGGGAGTGTGAGATGTGAGAGTGTGAGTGTGAGAGTGGGAGAGTGGGAGTGTGAGATGTGGGAGTGAGAGCGAGAGTGAGAGTATGAAAGTTAGAGTGAGATTGTGAGAGTGAGAGAGTGTGAGAGTGTGAGAGTGAGAGTGTGAGATGTGAGAGTGAGAGTGTGAGTGTGAGTGGGAGTGTGAGATGTGAGAGTGGGAGTGTGAGATGTGAGAGTGTGTGTGAGTGTGAGAGTGGGAGTGTGAGATGTGAGAGTGTGAGAGTCAGTGAGAGAGGGAGAGAGTGTGAGTGTGAGTGTGAGAGTGAGAGTGTGAGAGTGAGATTGAGAGTGTATGAGTGTGAGAGTGAGTGGGAGTGTGAGATGTGAGATGTGGGAATGAGAGCGAGAGTGAGAGTGTGAAAGTGAGAGTGAGATTGTGAGAGTGAGAGTGTGTGAGAGTGAGAGTGTGAGAGTGTGAGTGTGAGAGTGTGTGAGCATGAGCTTGAGAGTGAGTTTGTGAGAGTGTGAGTGTGAGAGTGTGAGATGTGAGAGTGGGAGTGTGAGAGTGTGAGTGTGAGAGTGGGAGTGTGAGATGTGAGAGAGTGAGAGTGTGAGAGTGTGAGTGTGAGTATGAGTGTGAGAGTGGGAGTGTGAGATCTGAGAGTGAGAGTGAGAGTGTGTGAGTGTGAGTGAGAGTGAGAGTGAGAGTGTGAGTGTGAGTGTGACTGTGAGAGTGTGATTGGGAGTGTGAAATGTGAGAGTGGGAGATGTGAGAGTGAGAGTGTGAGTGTGAGTGATGGTGTGAGATGTGAGAGTGTGAGAGTGAGTGTGAGAGTGAGAGTGAGAGTGTGAGAGTGTGAGTGTGAGTGTGAGTGTGAGTGGGAGTGTGAGATGTGAGAGTGTGAGTGTGAGTGTGAGTGTGAGTGTGAGTGTGAGAGTGGGAGTGGGAGTGGGAGTGTGAGATGTGAGTGTGAGAGTGGGAGTGGGAGTGTGAGATGTGAGATGTGAGATGTGGGAGTGAGAGCGAGAGTGAGAGTATGAAAGTTAGAGTGAGATTGTGAGAGTGAGAGTGTGAGAGTGTGAGTGTGAGTGGGAGTGTGAGATGTGAGAGTGGGAGTGTGAGATGTGAGAGTGTGAGAGTGAGTGTGAGAGTGTGAGAGAGTGAGAGTGAGGGTGTGAGAGTGTGAGTGTGAGTGTGAGTGGGAGTGTGAGATGTGAGAGTGGGAATGTGAGATTTGAGAGTGTGAGTGTGAGAGTGGGAGTGTGAGATGTGAGATGTGGGAGTGAGAGCGAGAGTGAGAGTATGAAAGTTAGAGTGAGATTGTGAGAGTGAGAGAGTGTGAGAGTGTGAGAGTGAGAGTGTGAGATGTGAGAGTGAGAGTGTGAGAGTGTGAGTGTGAGTGGGAGTGTGAGATGTGAGAGTGGGAGTGTGAGATGTGAGAGTGTGTGTGAGTGTGAGAGTGGGAGTGTGAGATGTGAGAGTGTGAGAGTCAGTGAGAGAGGGAGAGAGTGTGAGTGTGAGTGTGAGAGTGAGAGTGTGAGAGTGAGATTGAGAGTGTGTGAGTGTGAGAGTGAGTGGGAGTGTGAGATGTGAGATGTGGGAGTGAGAGCGAGAGTGAGAGTGTGAAAGTGAGAGTGAGATTGTGAGAGTGAGAGAGTGTGAGAGTGAGAGTGAGAGTGAGAGTGAGAGTGTGTGAGCGTGAGCTTGAGAGTGAGATAGTGAGTGTGTGAGTGTGAGTGTGAGAGTGGGAGTGTGAGATGTGAGAGTGTGAGAGTGAGTGTGAGAGAGTGAGAGTGAGTGTGAGAGTGGGAGTGTGAGATCTGAGAGTGAGAGTGAGAGTGTGAGATGTGAGAGTGTGAGTGTGAGTGGGAGTGTGAGATGTGAGAGTGGGAGTCTGAGATGTGAGAGTGTGAGTGTGAGTGTGAGAGTGGGAGTGTGAGATGTGAGATGTGGGAGTGAGAGCGAGAGTGAGAGTATGAAAGTTAGAGTGAGATTGTGAGAGTGAGAGTGTGTGAGAGTGTGAGAGTGAGAGTGTGAGATGTGAGAGTGTGAGAGTGTGAGTGTGAGAGTGAGATTGAGAGTGTGTGAGTGTGAGAGTGAGTGGGAGTGTGAGATGTGAGATGTGGGAGTGAGAGCGAGAGTGAGAGTGTGAAAGTGAGAGTGAGAGTGTGAAAGTGAGAGTGAGATTGTGAGAGTGAGAGAGTGTGAGAGTGAGAGTGTGAGAGTGAGAGTGAGAGTGTGTGAGCGTGAGCTTGAGAGTGAGATAGTGAGAGTGTGAGTGTGTGAGTGTGAGTGTGAGAGTGGGAGTGTGAGATGTGAGAGTGTGAGAGTGAGTGTGAGAGATTGAGAGTGAGAGTGTGAGTGGGAGTGTGAGATCTGAGAGTGAGATGTGAGAGTGTGAGTGTGTGAGTGTGAGTGTGAGAGTGGGAGTGTGAGATGTGAAAGTGTGAGAGTGAGTGTGAGAGTGTGAGATGTGAGAGTGGGAGTGTGAGAGTGTGAGTGTGAGATGTGAGAGAGTGAGAGTGAGAGTGAGTGTGAGTGTGAGTGTGAGAGTGGGAGTGTGAGATCTGAGACTGAGAGTGAGAGTGTGAGTGTGAGTGTGAGTGAGAGTGAGAGTGAGAGTGTGAGTGTGAGAGTGGGAGTGTGAAATGTGAGAGTGGGAGATGTGAGAGTGAGAGTGAGAGTGTGAGTGTGAGTGATGGTGTGAGATGTGAGAGTGTGAGAGTGTGAGAGTGAGAGTGTGAGAGTGAGAGTGTGAGATGTGAGAGTGTGAGTGTGAGTGTGAGAGTGTGTGAGCGTGAGCTTGAGAGTGAGTTTGTGAGAGTGTGAGTGTGTGAGTGTGAGTGTGAGAGTGGGAGTGTGAGATGTGAAAGTGTGAGAGTGAGTGTGAGAGTGAGAGTGTGAGATCTGAGAGTGAGAGTGTGAGTGTGAGTGGGAGTGTGAGATGTGAGAGTGGGAGTGTGAGATGTGAGAGTGTGTGTGAGTGTGAGAGTGGGAGTGTGAGATGTGAGAGTCAGTGAGAGAGGGAGAGAGTGTGAGTGTGAGAGTGAGAGTGTGAGTGAGATTGAGAGTGTGTGAGTGTGAGAGTGAGTGGGAGTGTGAGATGTGAGATGTGGGAATGAGAGCGAGAGTGAGAGTGTGAAAGTGAGAGTGAGATTGTGAGAGTGAGAGAGTGTGAGAGTGAGAGTGTGAGAGTGTGAGTGTGTGAGCATGAGCTTGAGAGTGAGTTTGTGAGAGTGTGAGTGTGTGAGTGTGAGTGTGAGAGTGGGAATGTGAGATGTGAAAGTGTGAGAGTGAGTGTGAGAGTGAGTGTGTGAGATGTGAGAGTGGGAGTGTGAGAGGGTGAGTGTGAGAGTGGGAGTGTGAGATGTGAGAGAGTGAGAGTGTGAGTGAGTATGAGTGTGAGAGTGGGAGTGGGAGTGTGAGATCTGAGAGTGAGAGTGAGAGTGTGTGAGTGTGAGTGTGAGTGAGAGTGAGAGTGAGAGTGAGAGTGAGAGTGAGAGTGTGAGTGTGAGTGTGACTGTGAGAGTGTGAGTGGGAGTGTGAAATGTGAGAGTGGGAGATGTGAGAGTGAGAGTGTGAGTGTGAGTGATGGTGTGAGATGTGAGAGTGTGAGAGTGAGAGTGAGAGTGTGAGAGTGTGAGTGTGAGTGTGAGTGTGAGTGGGAGTGTGAGATGTGAGAGTGTGAGTGTGAGTGTGAGTGTGAGTGTGAGTGTGAGTGTGAGTGTGGGAGTGGGAGTGGGAGTGTGAGATGTGAGTGTGAGAGTGGGAGTGGGAGTGGGAGTGTGAGATGTGAGATGTGAGATGTGGGAGTGAGAGCGAGAGTGAGAGTATGAAAGTTAGAGTGAGATTGTGAGAGTGAGAGTGTGAGAGTGTGAGTGTGAGTGGGAGTGTGAGATGTGAGAGTGGGAGTGTGAGATGTGAGAGTGTGAGAGTGAGTGTGAGAGTGTGAGAGAGTGAGAGTGAGGGTGTGAGAGTGTGAGTGTGAGTGTGAGTGGGAGTGTGAGATGTGAGAGTGGGAATGTGAGATTTGAGAGTGTGAGTGTGAGAGTGGGAGTGTGAGATGTGAGATGTGGGAGTGAGAGCGAGAGTGAGAGTATGAAAGTTAGAGTGAGATTGTGAGAGTGAGAGAGTGTGAGAGTGTGAGAGTGAGAGTGTGAGATGTGAGAGTGAGAGTGTGAGAGTGTGAGTGTGAGTGGGAGTGTGAGATGTGAGAGTGGGAGTGTGAGATGTGAGAGTGTGTGTGAGTGTGAGAGTGGGAGTGTGAGATGTGAGAGTGTGAGAGTCAGTGAGAGAGGGAGAGAGTGTGAGTGTGAGTGTGAGAGTGAGAGTGTGAGAGTGAGATTGAGAGTGTGTGAGTGTGAGAGTGAGTGGGAGTGTGAGATGTGAGATGTGGGAGTGAGAGCGAGAGTGAGAGTGTGAAAGTGAGAGTGAGATTGTGAGAGTGAGAGAGTGTGAGAGTGAGAGTGAGAGTGAGAGTGAGAGTGTGTGAGCGTGAGCTTGAGAGTGAGATAGTGAGTGTGTGAGTGTGAGTGTGAGAGTGGGAGTGTGAGATGTGAGAGTGTGAGAGTGAGTGTGAGAGAGTGAGAGTGAGTGTGAGAGTGGGAGTGTGAGATCTGAGAGTGAGAGTGAGAGTGTGAGATGTGAGAGTGTGAGTGTGAGTGGGAGTGTGAGATGTGAGAGTGGGAGTCTGAGATGTGAGAGTGTGAGTGTGAGTGTGAGAGTGGGAGTGTGAGATGTGAGATGTGGGAGTGAGAGCGAGAGTGAGAGTATGAAAGTTAGAGTGAGATTGTGAGAGTGAGAGTGTGTGAGAGTGTGAGAGTGAGAGTGTGAGATGTGAGAGTGTGAGAGTGTGAGTGTGAGAGTGAGATTGAGAGTGTGTGAGTGTGAGAGTGAGTGGGAGTGTGAGATGTGAGATGTGGGAGTGAGAGCGAGAGTGAGAGTGTGAAAGTGAGAGTGAGAGTGTGAAAGTGAGAGTGAGATTGTGAGAGTGAGAGAGTGTGAGAGTGAGAGTGTGAGAGTGAGAGTGAGAGTGTGTGAGCGTGAGCTTGAGAGTGAGATAGTGAGAGTGTGAGTGTGTGAGTGTGAGTGTGAGAGTGGGAGTGTGAGATGTGAGAGTGTGAGAGTGAGTGTGAGAGATTGAGAGTGAGAGTGTGAGTGGGAGTGTGAGATCTGAGAGTGAGATGTGAGAGTGTGAGTGTGAGTGTGTGAGTGTGAGTGTGAGAGTGGGAGTGTGAGATGTGAAAGTGTGAGAGTGAGTGTGAGAGTGTGAGATGTGAGAGTGGGAGTGTGAGAGTGTGAGTGTGAGATGTGAGAGAGTGAGAGTGAGAGTGAGTGTGAGTGTGAGTGTGAGTGTGAGAGTGGGAGTGTGAGATCTGAGACTGAGAGTGAGAGTGTGAGTGTGAGTGTGAGTGAGAGTGAGAGTGAGAGTGTGAGTGTGAGAGTGGGAGTGTGAAATGTGAGAGTGGGAGATGTGAGAGTGAGAGTGAGAGTGTGAGTGTGAGTGATGGTGTGAGATGTGAGAGTGTGAGAGTGTGAGAGTGAGAGTGTGAGAGTGAGAGTGTGAGATGTGAGAGTGTGAGTGTGAGTGTGAGAGTGTGTGAGCGTGAGCTTGAGAGTGAGTTTGTGAGAGTGTGAGTGTGTGAGTGTGAGTGTGAGAGTGGGAGTGTGAGATGTGAAAGTGTGAGAGTGAGTGTGAGAGTGAGAGTGTGAGATCTGAGAGTGAGAGTGTGAGTGGGAGTGTGAGATGTGAGAGTGGGAGTGTGAGATGTGAGAGTGTGTGTGAGTGTGAGAGTGGGAGTGTGAGATGTGAGAGTCAGTGAGAGAGGGAGAGAGTGTGAGTGTGAGAGTGAGAGTGTGAGTGAGATTGAGAGTGTGTGAGTGTGAGAGTGAGTGGGAGTGTGAGATGTGAGATGTGGGAATGAGAGCGAGAGTGAGAGTGTGAAAGTGAGAGTGAGATTGTGAGAGTGAGAGAGTGTGAGAGTGAGAGTGTGAGAGAGTGAGTGTGTGAGCATGAGCTTGAGAGTGAGTTTGTGAGAGTGTGAGTGTGTGAGTGTGAGTGTGAGAGTGGGAATGTGAGATGTGAAAGTGTGAGAGTGAGTGTGAGAGTGAGAGTGTGAGATGTGAGAGTGGGAGTGTGAGAGTGTGAGTGTGAGAGTGGGAGTGTGAGATGTGAGAGAGTGAGTGTGAGTGTGAGAGTGAGAGTGTGAGATGTGAGAGTGGGAGTGTGAGAGTGTGAGTGTGAGAGTGGGAGTGTGAGATGTGAGAGAGTGAGAGTGTGAGTGTGAGTATGAGTGTGAGAGTGGGAGTGTGAGATCTGAGAGTGAGAGTGAGAGTGTGTGAGTGTGAGTGTGAGTGAGAGTGAGAGTGAGAGTGAGAGTGTGAGTGTGAGTGTGAGTGTGACTGTGAGAGTGTGAGTGGGAGTGTGAAATGTGAGAGTGGGAGATGTGAGAGTGAGAGTGTGAGTGTGAGTGATGGTGTGAGATGTGAGAGTGTGAGAGTGAGAGTGAGAGTGTGAGATGTGAGAGTGTGAGTGTGAGTGTGAGTGTGAGTGTGAGTGTGAGATGTGAGAGTGGGAGTGTGAGATGTGAGAGTGTGAGTGTGAGTGTGAGTGTGAGTGTGAGTGTGAGTGTGAGTGTGGGAGTGTGAGATGTGAGATGTGAGATGTGGGAGTGAGAGCGAGAGTGAGAGTATGAAAGTTAGAGTGAGATTGTGAGAGTGAGAGAGTGTGAGAGTGTGAGTGGGAGTGGGAGTGTGAGATGTGAGAGTGGGACTGAGAGTGTGAGAGTGAGAGTTAGAGTGAGTGAGAGATAGAGTGACCGAGTGAGAGATAGATTGAGTGAGTGAGTGTGTGAGTGTGTGAGAGAGTGTGAGTGAGACAGAGAGTGAGAGCGAGTGAGTGAGTGAGTGGCAGAGTGAGTGAGTGGGAGACAGAGTGATTGAATGATTGTGTGAGAGAGCGTGAGAGTGAGTGAGTGAGTGAGTGTGAGTGAGTGAGTGAGCGTGAGTGAGTGAGAGTGAGTGAATGTGAGAGTGAGTGAGAGTGAGTGAGTGAGAGTGAGTGAGTGAGAGTGAGTGAGTGAGAGAGTGAGTGTGAGTGAGTGATTGAGTGAGTGAGAGTGAGAGTGCGAGTGAGTGTGAGTGAGTGAGTGAAAGTGAGTGAGTGTGAGTGAGTGAGCGTGCGTGAGTGAGTGTGAGTGAGTGAGTGTGAGTGAGTGAGAGTGTGTGAGTGAGTGAGTGAGAGTGAGAGTGTGAGTGTGAGTGTGAGAGTGGAAGTGGGAGTGTGAAATGTGAGAGTGGGAGATGTGAGACTGAGAGTGTGAGTGGGAGTGTGAGATGTGAGAGTGTGAGAGTGAGTGTGAGAGTGAGAGTGAGAGTGTGAGATGTGAGAGTGGGAGTGTGAGTGTGAGTGGGAGTGTGAGATGTGAGAGTGGGAGTGTGAGATGTGAGAGTGTGAGTGTGAGAGTGGGAGTGTGAGATGTGAGAGTTTGAGAGTCAGTGAGAGAGTGAGAGAGTGTGAGTGTGTGTGAGAGTGAGAGTGAGAGTGTGTGAGTGTGAGTGTGTGTGTGAGTGTGAGTGTGAGCGTGAGTGGGAGTGTGAGATGTGAGATGTGGGAGTGAGAGCGAGAGTGAGAGGATGAAAGTGAGAGTGAGATTGTGAGAGTGAGAGTGTGAGAGTGAGAGTGAGAGTGTGTGAGTGGGAGTGTGAGAATGAGATTGCGAGAGTGAGAGTGTGAGTGTGAGAGTGAGTGTAAGAGTTAGAGTTAGAGTGAGAGTGAGAGTGTGAGAGTGAGTGTGAGAGTGATGGTGTGAGTGCGAGTGTGAGAGTGAGAGTGTGTGAGTGTGAGTGTGTGTCAGTGTGAGTGTGAGTGTGAGAGTGAGAGTGTGAGTGTGAGTGTGTGTCAGTGTGAGTGTGAGAGTGAGAGTGTGAGAGTGAGAGTGTGAGTGTGAGAGTGAGAGAGTGGGAGTGTGAGAATGAGATTGTGAGAGTGAGAGTGTGAGTGTGAGAGTGAGTGTAAGAGTTAGAGTGAGAGTGAGAGTGTGAGAGTGAGTGTGAGAGTGATGGTGTGAGTGCGAGTGTGAGATGTGAGAGTGTGAGAGTGAGAGTGTGAGAGTGAGTGTGTGAGTGAGAGTGGGAGTGGGAGTGTGAGATGTGAGAGTGGGAGATGAGAGAGTGTGAGTGTGAGTGTGAGAGTGAGAGTGTGAGAGTGAGATTGAGAGTGTGTGAGTGTGAGAGTGAGTGGGAGTGTGAGATGTGAGATGTGGGAGTGAGAGCGAGAGTGAGAGTGTGAAAGTGAGAGTGAGATTGTGAGAGTGAGAGAGTGTGAGAGTGAGAGTGAGAGTGTGTGAGCGTGAGCTTGAGAGTGAGATAGTGAGTGTGTGAGTGTGAGTGTGAGAGTGGGAGTGTGAGATGTGAGAGTGTGAGAGTGAGTGTGAGAGAGTGAGAGTGAGTGTGAGAGTGGGAGTGTGAGATCTGAGAGTGAGAGTGAGAGTGTGAGATGTGAGAGTGTGAGTGTGAGTGGGAGTGTGAGATGTGAGAGTGGGAGTCTGAGATGTGAGAGTGTGAGTGTGAGTGTGAGAGTGGGAGTGTGAGATGTGAGATGTGGGAGTGAGAGCGAGAGTGAGAGTATGAAAGTTAGAGTGAGATTGTGAGAGTGAGAGTGTGTGAGAGTGTGAGAGTGAGAGTGTGAGATGTGAGAGTGTGAGAGTGTGAGTGTGAGAGTGAGATTGAGAGTGTGTGAGTGTGAGAGTGAGTGGGAGTGTGAGATGTGAGATGTGGGAGTGAGAGCGAGAGTGAGAGTGTGAAAGTGAGAGTGAGAGTGTGAAAGTGAGAGTGAGATTGTGAGAGTGAGAGAGTGTGAGAGTGAGAGTGTGAGAGTGAGAGTGAGAATGTGTGAGCGTGAGCTTGAGAGTGAGATAGTGAGAGTGTGAGTGTGTGAGTGTGAGTGTGAGAGTGGGAGTGTGAGATGTGAGAGTGTGAGAGTGAGTGTGAGAGATTGAGAGTGAGAGTGTGAGTGGGAGTGTGAGATCTGAGAGTGAGATGTGAGAGTGTGAGTGTGTGAGTGTGAGTGTGAGAGTGGGAGTGTGAGATGTGAAAGTGTGAGAGTGAGTGTGAGAGTGTGAGATGTGAGAGTGGGAGTGTGAGAGTGTGAGTGTGAGATGTGAGAGAGTGAGAGTGAGAGTGAGTGTGAGTGTGAGTGTGAGTGTGAGAGTGGGAGTGTGAGATCTGAGACTGAGAGTGAGAGTGTGAGTGTGAGTGTGAGTGAGAGTGAGAGTGAGAGTGTGAGTGTGAGAGTGGGAGTGTGAAATGTGAGAGTGGGAGATGTGAGAGTGAGAGTGAGAGTGTGAGTGTGAGTGATGGTGTGAGATGTGAGAGTGTGAGAGTGTGAGAGTGAGAGTGTGAGAGTGAGAGTGTGAGATGTGAGAGTGTGAGTGTGAGTGTGAGAGTGGGTGAGCGTGAGCTTGAGAGTGAGTTTGTGAGAGTGTGAGTGTGTGAGTGTGAGTGTGAGAGTGGGAGTGTGAGATGTGAAAGTGTGAGAGTGAGTGTGAGAGTGAGAGTGTGAGATCTGAGAGTGTGAGTGTGAGTGGGAGTGTGAGATGTGAGAGTGGGAGTGTGAGATGTGAGAGTGTGTGTGAGTGTGAGAGTGGGAGTGTGAGATGTGAGAGTCAGTGAGAGAGGGAGAGAGTGTGAGTGTGAGAGTGAGAGTGTGAGTGAGATTGAGAGTGTGTGAGTGTGAGAGTGAGTGGGAGTGTGAGATGTGAGATGTGGGAATGAGAGCGAGAGTGAGAGTGTGAAAGTGAGAGTGAGATTGTGAGAGTGAGAGAGTGTGAGAGTGAGAGTGTGAGAGTGTGAGTGTGTGAGCATGAGCTTGAGAGTGAGTTTGTGAGAGTGTGAGTGTGTGAGTGTGAGTGTGAGAGTGGGAATGTGAGATGTGAAAGTGTGAGAGTGAGTGTGAGAGTGAGAGTGTGAGATGTGAGAGTGGGAGTGTGAGAGTGTGAGTGTGAGAGTGGGAGTGTGAGATGTGAGAGAGTGAGAGTGTGAGTGTGAGTATGAGTGTGAGAGTGGGAGTGTGAGATCTGAGAGTGAGAGTGAGAGTGTGTGAGTGTGAGTGTGAGTGAGAGTGAGAGTGAGAGTGAGAGTGAGAGTGAGAGTGAGAGTGAGAGTGTGAGTGTGAGTGTGACTGTGAGAGTGTGAGTGGGAGTGTGAAATGTGAGAGTGGGAGATGTGAGAGTGAGAGTGTGAGTGTGAGTGATGGTGTGAGATGTGAGAGTGTGAGAGTGAGAGTGAGAGTGTGAGATGTGAGAGTGTGAGTGTGAGTGTGAGTGTGAGATGTGAGAGTGGGAGTGTGAGATGTGAGAGTGTGAGTGTGAGTGTGAGTGTGAGTGTGAGTGTGAGTGTGAGTGTGAGAGTGGGAGTGTGAGATGTGAGATGTGAGATGTGGGAGTGAGAGCGAGAGTGAGAGTATGAAAGTTAGAGTGAGATTGTGAGAGTGAGAGAGTGTGAGAGTGTGAGTGGGAGTGGGAGTGTGAGATGTGAGAGTGGGACTGAGAGTGTGAGAGTGAGAGTTAGAGTGAGTGAGAGATAGAGTGACCGAGTGAGAGATAGATTGAGTGAGTGAGTGTGTGAGTGGGTGAGAGAGTGTGAGTGAGACAGAGAGTGAGAGCGAGTGAGTGAGTGAGTGGCAGAGTGAGTGAGTGGGAGACAGAGTGATTGAATGATTGTGTGAGAGAGCGTGAGAGTGAGTGAGTGAGTGAGTGTGAGTGAGTGAGTGAGCGTGAGTGAGTGAGAGTGAGTGAATGTGAGAGTGAGTGAGAGTGAGTGAGTGAGAGTGAGTGAGTGAGAGTGAGTGAGTGAGAGAGTGAGTGTGAGTGAGTGATTGAGTGAGTGAGAGTGAGAGTGCGAGTGAGTGTGAGTGAGTGAGTGAAAGTGAGTGAGTGTGAGTGAGTGAGCGTGCGTGAGTGAGTGTGAGTGAGTGAGTGTGAGTGAGTGAGAGTGTGTGAGTGAGTGAGTGAGAGTGAGAGTGTGAGTGTGAGTGTGAGAGTGGGAGTGGGAGTGTGAAATGTGAGAGTGGGAGATGTGAGACTGAGAGTGTGAGTGGGAGTGTGAGATGTGAGAGTGTGAGAGTGAGTGTGAGAGTGAGAGTGAGAGTGTGAGATGTGAGAGTGGGAGTGTGAGTGTGAGTGGGAGTGTGAGATGTGAGAGTGGGAGTGTGAGATGTGAGAGTGTGAGTGTGAGAGTGGGAGTGTGAGATGTGAGAGTTTGAGAGTCAGTGAGAGAGTGAGAGAGTGTGAGTGTGTGTGAGAGTGAGAGTGAGAGTGTGTGAGTGTGAGTGTGTGTGTGAGTGTGAGTGTGAGCGTGAGTGGGAGTGTGAGATGTGGGAGTGAGAGCGAGAGTGAGAGGATGAAAGTGAGAGTGAGATTGTGAGAGTGAGAGTGTGAGAGTGAGAGTGAGAGTGTGTGAGTGGGAGTGTGAGAATGAGATTGTGAGAGTGAGAGTGTGAGTGTGAGAGTGAGTGTAAGAGTTAGAGTTAGAGTGAGAGTGAGAGTGTGAGAATGAGTGTGAGAGTGATGGTGTGAGTGCGAGTGTGAGAGTGAGAGTGTGTGAGTGTGAGTGTGTGTCAGTGTGAGTGTGAGAGTGAGAGTGTGAGTGTGAGTGTGTGTCAGTGTGAGTGTGAGTGTGAGAGTGAGAGTGTGAGAGTGAGAGTGTGAGTGTGAGAGTGAGAGAGTGGGAGTGTGAGAATGAGATTGTGAGAGTGAGTGTGTGAGTGTGAGAGTGAGTGTAAGAGTTAGAGTGAGAGTGAGAGTGTGAGAGTGAGTGTGAGAGTGATGGTGTGAGTGCGAGTGTGAGATGTGAGAGTGTGAGAGTGAGAGTGTGAGAGTGAGTGTGTGAGTGAGAGTGAGAGTGGGAGTGGGAGTGTGAGATGTGAGAGTGGGAGATGTGAGAGTGAGAGTGTGAGTGGGAGTGTGAGATGTGAGAGTGTGAGAGTGAGTGTGAGAGTGAGAGTGAGAGTGTGAGATGTGAGAGTGGGAGTGAGAGAGTGTGAGATTGAGAGTGTGAGAGTGAGAGTGAGAGTGGGAGTGTGAGATGTGAGAGCGGGAGTGGGAGTGTGAGATGTGAGTGTGAGAGTGTGTGAGAGTGAGAGTGAGAATGTGAGAGAGTGCGTGAGAGAGTCAGTGAGATAAAGAGTGAGTGAGATAAAGAGTGAGTGAGAGAGTCAGTGAGTGAGAGAGAGAGAGTGAGTGGGAGAGTGAGAGAAAGAGACAGAGGGAGAGAGTGAGCGCGACAGTGAGCGTGAGAGTGAGTGAGTGAGTGAGAGATTGAGAGATTGAGTGGAAGTGTGAGTGCGAGAGAGAGAGAGTGAGAGATTGAGTGAGTGAGAGAGTTAGTGAGTGAGAGAGTGAGAGAGAGAGTGAGAGTGAATGAGAGAGTGAGTTAGCGAGTGAGAGAAAGAGACAGAGGGAGAGAGTGAGCGCGACAGTGAGCGAGAGAGTGAGTGAGTGAGAGAGTGAGTGAGAGAGTGAGTGAGAGATTGAGTGAGTGTGTGAGTGAGAGAGTGAGAGATTGAGTGAAAGAGTGAGTGCGAGATAGAGAGAGTGAGAGATTGAGTGAGTGAGAGAGTTAGTGAGTGACAGAATAAGTGAGAGATTGAGAGTAAGAGTGATTGAGAGAGGGTGAGAGAGTGAGTGAGAGATTGAGTGAGAGAGAGTGATAGAGAAAGTGGGTGAGAGAGAAAGTGGGTGAGAGAGAGAGTGAGAGAGTGAGTGATAGAGTGGGTGAGTGAGAGGGTGAGTGAGAGTGTGAGTGTGAGTGTGAGTGTGAGTGTGAGATGTGAGAGTGTGAGAATGAGTGTGAGTGTGAGTGTGACAGTGTGAGAGTGTGAGTGTGTGAGTGTGAGTGTGAGTGAGAGTGTGTGAGTGTGAGTGTGAGATGTGAGAGTGTGAGAATGAGTGCGAGTGTGACTGTGTGAGTGTGTGAGTGTGAGTGAGAGTGTGAGTGTGTGAGTGTGAGTGAGAGTGTGAGAGTGTGAGTGTGAGTGAGAGTGAGAGTGTGAGTGTGAGTGTGAGAGTGGGAGTGGGAGTGTGAAATGTGAGAGTGGGAGATGTGAGAGTGAGAGTGAGAGTGTGAGATGTGAGAGTGTGAGAGTGAGTGTGAGAGTGAGAGTGAGAGTGTGAGATGTGAGAGTGTGAGTGGGAGTGTGAGATGTGAGAGTGGGAGTGTGAGATGTGAGAGTGTGAGTGTCGGAGTGGGAGTGTGAGATGTGAGAGTGTGAGAGTCAGTGAGAGAGTGAGAGAGTGAGAGAGTGTGAGTGTGTGTGAGAGTGAGAGTGAGAGTGTGTGAGTGTGAGTGTGTGTGTGAGTGTGAGTGTGAGTGTGAGAGTGAGTGGGAGTGTGAGCTGTGAGAGTGGGAGTGAGAGAATGAGAGTGTGAGAGTGAGAGAGTGAGAGATAGAGTGAGTGACAGATAGAGGGAGTGAGTGAGAGATAGATTGAGTGAGTGAGAGAGTGAGTGGGTGAGAGAGAGTGAGAGAGAGAGTGAGAGCGAGTGAGTGAGTGTGTGGCAGAGTGAGTGAGTGGGAGACAGAGTGATTGAATGATTGTGAGAGAGCGTGAGAGTGAGTGAGTGAGTGAGTGAGAGTAAGTGAGTGAGTGAGTGAGTGACAGTGAGTGAATGTGAGCGAGTGAGTGAGTGTGTGAGAGTGAGTGATTGAGTGAGAGTGAGTGATTGAGTGAGTGTGATTGAGTGAGTGAGAGTGAGAGAGTGAGTGAGTGAGAGTGAGTGAGTGTGAGTGAGAGAGCGTGAGTGAGTGAGTGTGAGTGAGTGAGTGAGTGGGAGTGAGTGAGTGAGTGAGAGTGTGAGAATGAGTGTGAGTGTGACTGTGTGAGTGTGTGAGTGTGTGAGTGAGAGTGTGACTGTGTGAGTGTGTGAGTGTGTGAGTGAGAGTGTGACTGTGTGAGTGTGAGTGAGAGTTAGAATGTGAGTGAGAGTGTGAGAATGAGTGTGAGTGTGACTGTGTGAGTGTGTGAGTGTGAGTGAGAGTGTGACTGTGTATGTGTGAGTGAGAGTGAGAGATTGAGTGTGAGAGTGGGAGTGTAAGATGTAAGATGTGAGAGTGGGAGTGGGAGTGTGAGAGTGAGAGTGTGATATTGTGAGAGTGTGAGTGTGAGTGAGAGGGTGAGAGTGTGAGTGTGAGTGTGAGTGTGAGTGTGAGTGTGAGTGTGAGAGTGTGAGAATGAGTGTGAGTGTGCGAGTGTGAGTGAGTGTGCGACTGAATGAGAGTGTGAGTGTGAGTGAGAGTGAGTGTGAGAGTGTGAGTCGGAGTGGGAGTGTGAAATGTGAGAGTGGGAGATGTGAGAGTGAGAGTGTGAGTTTGAGTGATGGTGTGAGATGTGAGAGTGTGAGTGTGAGAGTGAGTGTGAGAGTGAGAGTGAGATTGTGAGTGTGAGTGTGAGTGTGAGATGTGAGAGTGTGAGAGTGAGTGTGAGAGTGAGAGTGTGAGATGTGAGAGTGGGAGTGTGAGAGTGTGAGTGTGAGTGGGAGTGTGAGATTTGAGAGTGGGAGTGTGAGATCTGAGAGTGAGAGTCAGAGTGTGAGTGTGTGAGTGTGAGATGTGAGAGAGTGAGAGTGAGAGTGAGTGTGAGTGTGAGAGTGGGAGTGGGAGTGTGAGCTGTCCGAGTGGGAGTGAGAGAATGAGAGTGTGAGAGTGAGAGAGTGAGAGATAGAGTGAGTGACAGATAGAGGGAGTGAGTGAGAGATAGATTGAGTGA
>NC_090372.1:170173398-170180898 GCF_036365525.1 Heterodontus francisci | reverse complement strand
TGAGTCTGAGAGTGGGAGTGTGAGATGTGAGAGAGTGAGAGTGAGAATGAGTGTGAGTGTGAGAGTGGGAGTGGGAGTGTGAGCTGTCCGAGTGGGAGTGAGAGAATGAGAGTGTGAGAGTGAGAGAGTGAGAGATAGAGTGAGTGACAGATAGAGGGAGTGAGTGAGAGATAGATTGAGTGAGTGAGAGAGTGAGTGGGTGAGAGAGAGTGAGAGAGAGAGTGAGAGCGAGTGAGTGAGTGAGTGGCAGAGTGAGTGAGTGGGAGACAGAGTGATTGAATGATTGTGAGAGAGCGTGAGAGTGAGTGAGTGAGTGAGAGTAAGTGAGTGAGTGAGTGAGTGACAGTGAGTGAATGTGAGCGAGTGAGTGAGTGTGTGAGAGTGAGTGATTGAGTGAGAGTGAGTGATTGAGTGAGTGAGAGTGAGAGAGTGAGTGAGTGAGAGTGAGTGAGTGTGAGTGAGTGAGCGTGAGTGAGTGAGTGTGAGTGAGTGAGTGAGTGGGAGTGAGTGAGTGAGAGTGTGAGAATGAGTGTGAGTGTGACTGTGTGAGTGTGTGAGTGAGAGTGTGACTGTGTGTGTGTGAGTGAGAGTGAGAGATTGAGTGTGAGAGTGGGAGTGTAAGATGTAAGATGTGAGAGTGGGAGTGGGAGTGTGAGATGTGAGAGTGTGAGAGTCAGTGAGAGAGTGAGAGAGTGAGAGAGTGTGAGAGTGAGAGTGAGATTGAGAGTGTGTGAGTGTGAGTGTGAGTGTGAGAGTGAGTGGGAGTGTGAGATGTGAGATGTGGGAGTGAGAGCGAGATTGAGAGTGTGAAAGTGAGAGTGTGAAAGTGAGAGTGAGATTGTGAGAGTGAGAGAGTGAGAGAGTGAGAGAGTGTGAGAGTGTGTGAGTGAGAGTGTGTGAGCGTGAGCTTGAGAGTGAGATTGTGAGAGTGTGAGTGTGTGAGTGTGAGTGTGAGAGTGGGAGTGTGAGATGTGAGAGTGGGAGAGTGTGAGTGTGAGTGGGAGTGTGAGATTTGAGAGTGGGAGTGTGAGATCTGAGAGTGAGAGTGTGAGAGTGTGAGTGTGAGAGTGTGAGTGTGAGAGTGGGAGTGTGAGATGTGAGAGTGTGAGAGTGAGAGTGTGACATGTGAGAGTGTGACATGTGAGAGTGGGAGTGTGAGAGTGTGAGTGTGAGTGGGAGTGTGAGATTTGAGAGTGACAGTGAGAGTGTGAGTGTGAGAGTGGGAGTGTGAGATGTGAGAGAGTGAGAGTGAGAGTGAGAGTGAGTGTGAGTGTGAGAGTGGGAGTGGGAGTGGGAGTGGGAGAATGAGAGTGTGAGAGTGAGAGAGTGAGTGACAGATAGAGGGAGTGAGTGAGAGATAGATTGAGTGAGTGAGTGAGAGAGTGAGTGGGTGAGAGAGAGTGAGAGAGAGAGTGAGAGCGAGTGAGTGAGTCAGTGGCAGAGTGAGTGAGTGGGAGACAGAGTGATTGAATGATTGTGAGAGCGTGAGAGTGAGTGAGTGAGTGAGTGAGAGTAAGTGAGTGAGTGAGTGAGTGACAGGGAGTGAATGTGAGCGAGTGAGTGAGTGTGTGAGAGTGAGTGATTGAGTGAGAGTGAGTGATTGAGTGAGTGTGATTGAGTGAGTGAGAGTGAGAGAGTGAGTGAGTGAGAGTGAGTGAGTGTGAGTGAGAGAGCGTGAGTGAGTGAGTGAGTGAGTGGGAGTGAGTGAGTGAGTGAGAGTGTGAGAATGAGTGTGAGTGTGACTGTGTGAGTGTGTGAGTGTGTGAGTGTGAGTGAGAGTGTGACTGTGTGAGTGTGAGTGAGAGTTAGAATGTGAGAGTGTGAGTGTGAGTGAGTGAGTGAGTGGGAGTGAGTGAGTGAGAGTGTGAGAATGAGTGTGAGTGTGACTGTGTGAGTGTGTGAGTGTGAGTGAGAGTGTGACTGTGTGTGTGTGAGTGAGAGTGAGAGATTGAGTGTGAGAGTGGGAGTGTAAGATGCAAGATGTGAGAGTGGGAGTGGGAGTGTGAGAGTGAGAGTGTGATATTGTGAGAGTGTGAGTGTGAGTGTGAGTGAGAGGGTGAGAGTGTGAGTGTGAGTGTGAGTGTGAGTGTGAGTGTGAGTGTGAGTGTGTGTGAGTGTGAGATGTGAGAGTGTGAGAATGAGTGTGAGTGTGCGAGTGTGAGTGAGTGTGCGACTGAGTGAGAGTGTGAGTGTGAGTGAGAGTGAGAGTGAGAGTGAGAGTGTGAGTGTGAGTGTGAGTGTGAGTGTGAGAGTGTGAGTCGGAGTGGGAGTGTGAAATGTGAGAGTGGGAGATGTGAGAGTGAGAGTGTGAGTTTGAGTGATGGTGTGAGATGTGAGAGTGTGAGTGTGAGAGTGAGTGTGAGAGTGAGAGTGAGATTGTGAGAGTGTGAGTGTGAGTGTGAGATGTGAGAGTGTGAGAGTGAGTGTGAGAGTGAGAGTGTGAGATGTGAGAGTGGGAGTGTGAGAGTGTGAGTGGGAGTGGGAGTGTGAGATTTGAGAGTGGGAGTGTGAGATCTGAGAGTGAGAGTCAGAGTGTGAGTGTGTGAGTGTGAGAGTGGGAGTGTGAGATGTGAGAGAGTGAGAGTGAGAATGAGTGTGAGTGTGAGAGTGGGAGTGGGAGTGTGAGCTGTCCGAGTGGGAGTGAGAGAATGAGAGTGTGAGAGTGAGAGAGTGAGAGATAGAGTGAGTGACAGATAGAGGGAGTGAGTGAGAGATAGATTGAGTGAGTGAGAGAGTGAGTGGGTGAGAGAGAGTGAGAGAGAGAGTGAGAGCGAGTGAGTGAGTGAGTGGCAGAGTGAGTGAGTGGGAGACAGAGTGATTGAATGATTGTGAGAGAGCGTGAGAGTGAGTGAGTGAGTGAGAGTAAGTGAGTGAGTGAGTGAGTGACAGTGAGTGAATGTGAGCGAGTGAGTGAGTGTGTGAGAGTGAGTGATTGAGTGAGAGTGAGTGATTGAGTGAGTGAGAGTGAGAGAGTGAGTGAGTGAGAGTGAGTGAGTGTGAGTGAGTGAGCGTGAGTGAGTGAGTGTGAGTGAGTGAGTGAGTGGGAGTGAGTGAGTGAGAGTGTGACTGTGTGTGTGTGAGTGAGAGTGAGAGATTGAGTGTGAGAGTGGGAGTGTAAGATGTAAGATGTGAGAGTGGGAGTGGGAGTGTGAGATGTGAGAGTGTGAGAGTCAGTGAGAGAGTGAGAGAGTGTGAGAGTGAGAGTGTGAGAGTGAGATTGAGAGTGTGTGAGTGTGAGTGTGAGAGTGAGAGTGAGTGGGAGTGTGAGATGTGAGATGTGGGAGTGAGAGCGAGATTGAGAGTGTGAAAGTGAGAGTGTGAAAGTGAGAGTGAGATTGTGAGAGTGAGAGAGTGTGAGAGTGTGAGAGTGTGAGAGTGAGAGTGTGTGAGCGTGAGCTTGAGAGTGAGATTGTGAGAGTGTGAGTGTGTGAGTGTGAGTGTGAGAGTGGGAGTGTGAGATGTGAGAGTGGGAGTGTGAGAGTGTGAGTGTGAGTGGGAGTGTGAGATTTGAGAGTGGGAGTGTGAGATCTGAGAGTGAGTATGTGAGAGTGTGAGTGTGAGAGTGGGAGTGTGAGATGTGAGAGTGTGAGAGTGAATGTGAGAGTGAGTGTGACATGTGAGAGTGGGAGTG
Organism: Heterodontus francisci; assembly: GCF_036365525.1. NCBI lineage: Eukaryota > Metazoa > Chordata > Chondrichthyes > Heterodontiformes > Heterodontidae > Heterodontus > Heterodontus francisci. The sequence continues at coordinate 170,177,267 of NC_090372.1, read as the reverse complement.
GGAGAGTGTGAGTGTGAGTGGGAGTGTGAGATTTGAGAGTGACAGTGAGAGTGTGAGTGTGAGAGTGGGAGTGTGAGATGTGAGAGAGTGAGAGTGAGAGTGAGAGTGAGAGTGAGTGTGAGTGTGAGAGTGGGAGTGGGAGTGGGAGTGGGAGTGGGAGTGTGAGCTGTGAGAGTGGGAGTGGGAGTGAGAGAATGAGAGTGTGAGAGTGAGAGAGTGAGAGATAGAGTGAGTGACAGATAGAGGGAGTGAGTGAGAGATAGATTGAGTGAGTGAGTGAGAGAGTGAGTGGGTGAGAGAGAGTGAGAGAGAGAGTGAGAGCGAGTGAGTGAGTGTGTGGCAGAGTGAGTGAGTGGGAGACAGAGTGATTGAATGATTGTGAGAGAGCGTGAGAGTGAGTGAGTGAATGAGTGAGAGTAAGTGAGTGAGTGAGTGAGTGACAGTGAGTGAATGTGAGCGAGTGAGTGCGTGTGTGAGAGTGAGTGATTGAGTGAGAGTGAGTGATTGAGTGAGTGTGATTGAGTGAGTGAGAGTGAGAGAGTGAGTGAGTGAGAGTGAGTGAGTGTGAGTGAGAGAGCGTGAGTGAGTGGGAGTGAGTGAGTGAGTGAGAGTGTGAGAATGAGTGTGAGTGTGACTGTGTGAGTGTGTGAGTGTGAGTGAGAGTGTGACTGTGTGAGTGTGAGTGAGAGTTAGAATGTGAGAGTGTGAGTGTGAGTGTGAGTGAGTGAGTGAGTGGGAGTGAGTGAGTGAGTGTGTGAGAATGAGTGTAAGTGTGACTGTGTGAGTGTGTGAGTGTAAGTGAGAGTGTGACTGTGTGTGTGTGAGTGAGAGTGAGAGATTGAGTGTGAGAGTGGGAGTGTAAGATGTAAGATGTGAGAGTGGGAGTGGGAGTGTGAGAGTGAGAGTGTGATATTGTGAGAGTGTGAGTGTGAGTGAGAGGGTGAGAGTGTGAGTGTGAGTGTGAGTGTGAGTGTGAGTGTGAGTGTGAGTGTGAGTGTGAGTGTGCGAGTGTGAGTGAGTGTGCGACTGTGTGAGAGTGTGAGTGAGTGTGAGTGTGAGTGTGAGTGAGAGTGAGAGTGAGGGTGAGAGTGAGAGTGTGAGTGTGTGAGTCGGAGTGGGAGTGTGAAATGTGAGAGTGGGAGATGTGAGAGTGAGAGTGTGAGTTTGAGTGATGGTGTGAGATGTGAGAGTGTGAGTGTGAGAGTGAGTGTGAGTGTGAGTGTGAGATGTGAGAGTGTGAGAATGAGTGTGAGTGTGAGAATGAGTGTGAGTGAGTGTGCGACTGTGTGAGAGTGTGAGTGTGAGTGAGAGTGAGAGTGTGAGTGTGAGTGTGAGAGTGTGAGTCGGAGTGGGAGTGTGAAATGTGAGAGTGGGAGTGTGAGATGTGAGAGTGTGAGAGTGAATGTGAGAGTGAGTGTGACATGTGAGAGTGGGAGTGGGAGAGTGTGAGTGTGAGTGGGAGTGTGAGATTTGAGAGTGACAGTGAGAGTGGGAGTGTGAGATGTGAGAGAGTGAGAGTGAGAGTGAGAGTGAGAGTGAGTGTGAGTGTGAGAGTGGGAGTGGGAGTGGGAGTGGGAGTGGGAGTGTGAGCTGTGAGAGTGGGAGTGGGAGTGAGAGAATGAGAGTGTGAGAGTGAGAGAGTGAGAGATAGAGTGAGTGACAGATAGAGGGAGTGAGTGAGAGATAGATTGAGTGAGTGAGTGAGAGAGTGAGTGGGTGAGAGAGAGTGAGAGAGAGAGTGAGAGCGAGTGAGTGAGTGTGTGGCAGAGTGAGTGAGTGGGAGACAGAGTGATTGAATGATTGTGAGAGAGCGTGAGAGTGAGTGAGTGAATGAGTGAGAGTAAGTGAGTGAGTGAGTGAGTGACAGTGAGTGAATGTGAGCGAGTGAGTGAGTGTGTGAGAGTGAGTGATTGAGTGAGAGTGAGTGATTGAGTGAGTGTGATTGAGTGAGTGAGAGTGAGAGAGTGAGTGAGTGAGAGTGAGTGAGTGTGAGTGAGAGAGCGTGAGTGAGTGGGAGTGAGTGAGTGAGTGAGAGTGTGAGAATGAGTGTGAGTGTGACTGTGTGAGTGTGTGAGTGTGAGTGAGAGTGTGACTGTGTGAGTGTGAGTGAGAGTTAGAATGTGAGAGTGTGAGTGTGAGTGTGAGTGAGTGAGTGAGTGGGAGTGAGTGAGTGAGTGTGTGAGAATGAGTGTAAGTGTGACTGTGTGAGTGTGTGAGTGTAAGTGAGAGTGTGACTGTGTGTGTGTGAGTGAGAGTGAGAGATTGAGTGTGAGAGTGGGAGTGTAAGATGTAAGATGTGAGAGTGGGAGTGGGAGTGTGAGAGTGAGAGTGTGATATTGTGAGAGTGTGAGTGTGAGTGAGAGGGAGAGAGTGTGAGTGTGAGTGTGAGTGTGAGTGTGAGTGTGAGTGTGAGTGTGAGTGTGCGAGTGTGAGTGAGTGTGCGACTGTGTGAGAGTGTGAGTGAGTGTGAGTGTGAGTGTGAGTGAGAGTGAGAGTGAGGGTGAGAGTGAGAGTGTGAGTGTGAGTGTGTGAGTCGGAGTGGGAGTGTGAAATGTGAGAGTGGGAGATGTGAGAGTGAGAGTGTGAGTTTGAGTGATGGTGTGAGATGTGAGAGTGTGAGTGTGAGAGTGAGTGTGAGTGTGAGTGTGAGATGTGAGAGTGTGAGAATGAGTGTGAGTGTGAGAATGAGTGTGAGTGAGTGTGCGACTGTGTGAGAGTGTGAGTGTGAGTGAGAGTGAGAGTGTGAGTGTGAGTGTGAGAGTGTGAGTCGGAGTGGGAGTGTGAAATGTGAGAGTGGGAGATGTGAGAGTGTGAGTGTGAGTTTGAGTGATGGTGTGAGATGTGAGAGTGTGAGTGTGAGTGTGAGTGTGAGATGTGAGAGTGTGAGAGTGAGTGTGAGAGTGAGAGTGGGAGTGTGAGAGTGTGAGTGTGAGTGGGAGTGTGAGATTTGAGAGTGGGAGTGTGAGATCTGAGAGTGAGAGTCAGATTGTGAGTGTGTGAGTGTGAGTGAGTGAGTGAGTGGGAGTGAGTGAGTGAGTGAGAGTGTGAGAATGAGTGTGAGTGTGACTGTGTGAGTGTGTGAGTGAGAGTGTGACTGTGTGAGTGTGAGTGAGAGTTAGAATGTGAGAGTGTGAGTGTGAGTGAGTGAGTGAGTGGGAGTGAGTGAGTGAGAGTGTGAGAATGAGTGTGAGTGTGACTGTGTGAGTGTGAGTGAGAGTGTGACTGTGTGTGTGTGAGTGAGAGTGAGAGATTGAGTGTGAGAGTGGGAGTGTAAGATGTAAGATGTGAGAGTGGGAGTGGGAGTGTGAGAGTGAGAGTGTGATATTGTGAGAGTGTGAGTGTGAGTGAGAGGGTGAGAGTGTGAGTGTGAGTGTGAGTGTGAGTGTGAGTGTGAGAGTGTGAGAATGAGTGTGAGTGTGCGAGTGTGAGTGAGTGTGCGACTGAATGAGAGTGTGAGTGTGAGTGAGAGTGAGAGTGAGAGTGTGAGTGTGAGTGTGAGAGTGTGAGTCGGAGTGGGAGTGTGAAATGTGAGAGTGGGAGATGTGAGAGTGAGAGTGTGAGTTTGAGTGATGGTGTGAGATGTGAGAGTGTGAGTGTGAGAGTGAGTGTGAGAGTGAGAGTGAGATTGTGAGTGTGAGTGTGAGTGTGAGATGTGAGAGTGTGAGAGTGAGTGTGAGAGTGAGAGTGTGAGATGTGAGAGTGGGAGTGTGAGAGTGTGAGTGTGAGTGGGAGTGTGAGATTTGAGAGTGGGAGTGTGAGATCTGAGAGTGAGAGTCAGAGTGTGAGTGTGTGAGTGTGAGATGTGAGAGAGTGAGAGTGAGAGTGAGTGTGAGTGTGAGAGTGGGAGTGGGAGTGTGAGCTGTCCGAGT
>NC_090372.1:170155898-170170898 GCF_036365525.1 Heterodontus francisci | reverse complement strand
GAGTGAGTGATTGAGTGAGTGTGATTGAGTGAGTGAGAGTGAGAGAGTGAGTGAGTGAGAGTGAGTGAGTGTGAGTGAGAGAGCGTGAGTGAGTGGGAGTGAGTGAGTGAGTGAGAGTGTGAGAATGAGTGTGAGTGTGACTGTGTGAGTGTGTGAGTGTGAGTGAGAGTGTGACTGTGTGAGTGTGAGTGAGAGTTAGAATGTGAGAGTGTGAGTGTGAGTGTGAGTGAGTGAGTGAGTGGGAGTGAGTGAGTGAGTGTGTGAGAATGAGTGTAAGTGTGACTGTGTGAGTGTGTGAGTGTAAGTGAGAGTGTGACTGTGTGTGTGTGAGTGAGAGTGAGAGATTGAGTGTGAGAGTGGGAGTGTAAGATGTAAGATGTGAGAGTGGGAGTGGGAGTGTGAGAGTGAGAGTGTGATATTGTGAGAGTGTGAGTGTGAGTGAGAGGGTGAGAGTGTGAGTGTGAGTGTGAGTGTGAGTGTGAGTGTGAGTGTGAGTGTGAGTGTGAGTGTGCGAGTGTGAGTGAGTGTGCGACTGTGTGAGAGTGTGAGTGAGTGTGAGTGTGAGTGTGAGTGAGAGTGAGAGTGAGGGTGAGAGTGAGAGTGTGAGTGTGTGAGTCGGAGTGGGAGTGTGAAATGTGAGAGTGGGAGATGTGAGAGTGAGAGTGTGAGTTTGAGTGATGGTGTGAGATGTGAGAGTGTGAGTGTGAGAGTGAGTGTGAGTGTGAGTGTGAGATGTGAGAGTGTGAGAATGAGTGTGAGTGTGAGAATGAGTGTGAGTGAGTGTGCGACTGTGTGAGAGTGTGAGTGTGAGTGAGAGTGAGAGTGTGAGTGTGAGTGTGAGAGTGTGAGTCGGAGTGGGAGTGTGAAATGTGAGAGTGGGAGTGTGAGATGTGAGAGTGTGAGAGTGAATGTGAGAGTGAGTGTGACATGTGAGAGTGGGAGTGGGAGAGTGTGAGTGTGAGTGGGAGTGTGAGATTTGAGAGTGACAGTGAGAGTGGGAGTGTGAGATGTGAGAGAGTGAGAGTGAGAGTGAGAGTGAGAGTGAGTGTGAGTGTGAGAGTGGGAGTGGGAGTGGGAGTGGGAGTGGGAGTGTGAGCTGTGAGAGTGGGAGTGGGAGTGAGAGAATGAGAGTGTGAGAGTGAGAGAGTGAGAGATAGAGTGAGTGACAGATAGAGGGAGTGAGTGAGAGATAGATTGAGTGAGTGAGTGAGAGAGTGAGTGGGTGAGAGAGAGTGAGAGAGAGAGTGAGAGCGAGTGAGTGAGTGTGTGGCAGAGTGAGTGAGTGGGAGACAGAGTGATTGAATGATTGTGAGAGAGCGTGAGAGTGAGTGAGTGAATGAGTGAGAGTAAGTGAGTGAGTGAGTGAGTGACAGTGAGTGAATGTGAGCGAGTGAGTGAGTGTGTGAGAGTGAGTGATTGAGTGAGAGTGAGTGATTGAGTGAGTGTGATTGAGTGAGTGAGAGTGAGAGAGTGAGTGAGTGAGAGTGAGTGAGTGTGAGTGAGAGAGCGTGAGTGAGTGGGAGTGAGTGAGTGAGTGAGAGTGTGAGAATGAGTGTGAGTGTGACTGTGTGAGTGTGTGAGTGTGAGTGAGAGTGTGACTGTGTGAGTGTGAGTGAGAGTTAGAATGTGAGAGTGTGAGTGTGAGTGTGAGTGAGTGAGTGAGTGGGAGTGAGTGAGTGAGTGTGTGAGAATGAGTGTAAGTGTGACTGTGTGAGTGTGTGAGTGTAAGTGAGAGTGTGACTGTGTGTGTGTGAGTGAGAGTGAGAGATTGAGTGTGAGAGTGGGAGTGTAAGATGTAAGATGTGAGAGTGGGAGTGGGAGTGTGAGAGTGAGAGTGTGATATTGTGAGAGTGTGAGTGTGAGTGAGAGGGAGAGAGTGTGAGTGTGAGTGTGAGTGTGAGTGTGAGTGTGAGTGTGAGTGTGAGTGTGCGAGTGTGAGTGAGTGTGCGACTGTGTGAGAGTGTGAGTGAGTGTGAGTGTGAGTGTGAGTGAGAGTGAGAGTGAGGGTGAGAGTGAGAGTGTGAGTGTGAGTGTGTGAGTCGGAGTGGGAGTGTGAAATGTGAGAGTGGGAGATGTGAGAGTGAGAGTGTGAGTTTGAGTGATGGTGTGAGATGTGAGAGTGTGAGTGTGAGAGTGAGTGTGAGTGTGAGTGTGAGATGTGAGAGTGTGAGAATGAGTGTGAGTGTGAGAATGAGTGTGAGTGAGTGTGCGACTGTGTGAGAGTGTGAGTGTGAGTGAGAGTGAGAGTGTGAGTGTGAGTGTGAGAGTGTGAGTCGGAGTGGGAGTGTGAAATGTGAGAGTGGGAGATGTGAGAGTGTGAGTGTGAGTTTGAGTGATGGTGTGAGATGTGAGAGTGTGAGTGTGAGTGTGAGTGTGAGATGTGAGAGTGTGAGAGTGAGTGTGAGAGTGAGAGTGGGAGTGTGAGAGTGTGAGTGTGAGTGGGAGTGTGAGATTTGAGAGTGGGAGTGTGAGATCTGAGAGTGAGAGTCAGATTGTGAGTGTGTGAGTGTGAGTGAGTGAGTGAGTGGGAGTGAGTGAGTGAGTGAGAGTGTGAGAATGAGTGTGAGTGTGACTGTGTGAGTGTGTGAGTGAGAGTGTGACTGTGTGAGTGTGAGTGAGAGTTAGAATGTGAGAGTGTGAGTGTGAGTGAGTGAGTGAGTGGGAGTGAGTGAGTGAGAGTGTGAGAATGAGTGTGAGTGTGACTGTGTGAGTGTGTGAGTGTGAGTGAGAGTGTGACTGTGTGTGTGTGAGTGAGAGTGAGAGATTGAGTGTGAGAGTGGGAGTGTAAGATGTAAGATGTGAGAGTGGGAGTGGGAGTGTGAGAGTGAGAGTGTGATATTGTGAGAGTGTGAGTGTGAGTGAGAGGGTGAGAGTGTGAGTGTGAGTGTGAGTGTGAGTGTGAGTGTGAGAGTGTGAGAATGAGTGTGAGTGTGCGAGTGTGAGTGAGTGTGCGACTGAATGAGAGTGTGAGTGTGAGTGAGAGTGAGAGTGAGAGTGTGAGTGTGAGTGTGAGAGTGTGAGTCGGAGTGGGAGTGTGAAATGTGAGAGTGGGAGATGTGAGAGTGAGAGTGTGAGTTTGAGTGATGGTGTGAGATGTGAGAGTGTGAGTGTGAGAGTGAGTGTGAGAGTGAGAGTGAGATTGTGAGTGTGAGTGTGAGTGTGAGATGTGAGAGTGTGAGAGTGAGTGTGAGAGTGAGAGTGTGAGATGTGAGAGTGGGAGTGTGAGAGTGTGAGTGTGAGTGGGAGTGTGAGATTTGAGAGTGGGAGTGTGAGATCTGAGAGTGAGAGTCAGAGTGTGAGTGTGTGAGTGTGAGATGTGAGAGAGTGAGAGTGAGAGTGAGTGTGAGTGTGAGAGTGGGAGTGGGAGTGTGAGCTGTCCGAGTGGGAGTGAGAGAATGAGAGTGTGAGAGTGAGAGAGTGAGAGATAGAGTGAGTGACAGATAGAGGGAGTGAGTGAGAGATAGATTGAGTGAGTGAGAGAGTGAGTGGGTGAGAGAGAGTGAGAGAGAGAGTGAGAGCGAGTGAGTGAGTGAGTGGCAGAGTGAGTGAGTGGGAGACAGAGTGATTGAATGATTGTGAGAGAGCGTGAGAGTGAGTGAGTGAGTGAGAGTAAGTGAGTGAGTGAGTGAGTGACAGTGAGTGAATGTGAGCGAGTGAGTGAGTGTGTGAGAGTGAGTGATTGAGTGAGTGTGATTGAGTGAGTGAGAGTGAGAGAGTGAGTGAGTGAGAGTGAGTGAGTGTGAGTGAGTGAGCGTGAGTGAGTGAGTGTGAGTGAGTGAGTGAGTGGGAGTGAGTGAGTGAGAGTGTGAGAATGAGTGTGAGTGTGAGTGTGAGATGTGAGAGTGTGAGAATGAGTGCGAGTGTGACTGTGTGAGTGTGTGAGTGTGAGTGAGAGTGTGAGTGTGTGAGTGTGAGTGAGAGTGAGAGTGTGTGAGTGTGAGTGTGAGTGTGAGTGTGAGTGAGAGTGAGAGTGTGAGTGTGAGTGTGAGTGTGAGTGTGAGTGTGAGTGTGAGAGTGGGAGTGGGAGTGTGAAATGTGAGAGTGGGAGATGTGAGAGTGAGAGTGAGAGTGTGAGTGTGAGTGTGAGATGTGAGAGTGTGAGAGTGAGTGTGAGAGTGAGAGTGAGAGTGAGAGTGTGAGATGTGAGAGTGTGAGTGGGAGTGTGAGATGTGAGAGTGGGAGTGGGAGTGTGAGATGTGAGAGTGTGAGTGTCGGAGTGGGAGTGTGAGATGTGAGAGTGTGAGAGTCAGTGAGAGAGTGAGAGAGTGAGAGAGTGTGAGTGTGTGTGAGAGTGAGAGTGAGAGTGTGTGAGTGTGAGTGTGTGTGTGAGTGTGAGTGTGAGAGTGAGTGGGAGTGTGAGCTGTGAGAGTGGGAGTGAGAGAATGAGAGTGTGAGAGTGAGAGAGTGAGACATAGAGTGAGTGACAGATAGAGGGAGTGAGTGAGAGATAGATTGAGTGAGTGAGAGAGTGAGTGGGTGAGAGAGAGTGAGAGAGAGAGTGAGAGCGAGTGAGTGAGTGTGTGGCAGAGTGAGTGAGTGGGAGACAGAGTGATTGAATGATTGTGAGTGAGTGAGTGAGTGAGTGAGAGTAAGTGAGTGAGTGAGTGACAGTGAGTGAATGTGAGTGAGTGAGTGAGTGTGTGAGAGTGAGTGATTGAGTGAGAGTGAGTGATTGAGTGAGTGTGATTGAGTGAGTGAGAGTGAGAGAGTGAGTGAGTGAGAGTGAGTGAGTGTGAGTGAGAGAGCGTGAGTGAGTGAATGTGAGTGAGTGAGTGAGTGGGAGTGAGTGAGTGAGTGAGAGTGTGAGAATGAGTGTGAGTGTGACTGTGTGAGTGTGTGAGTGTGTGAGTGTGAGTGAGAGTGTGAATGTGTGAGTGTGAGTGAGAGTTAGAATGTGAGAGTGTGAGTGTGAGTGAGTGAGTGAGTGGGAGTGAGTGAGTGAGAGTGTGAGAATGAGTGTGAGTGTGACTGTGTGAGTGTGTGAGTGTGAGTGAGAGTGTGACTGTGTGTGTGTGAGTGAGAGTGAGAGATTGAGTGTGAGAGTGGGAGTGTAAGATGTAAGATGTGAGAGTGGGAGTGGGAGTGTGAGAGTGAGAGTGTGATATTGTGAGAGTGTGATATTGTGAGAGTGTGAGTGTGAGTGAGAGGGTGAGAGTGTGAGTGTGAGTGTGAGAGTGTGAGAATGAGTGTGAGTGTGCGAGTGTGAGTGAGTGTGCGACTGTGTGAGAGTGTGAGTGTGAGTGTGAGTGAGAGTGAGAGTGAGAGTGAGAGTGAGAGTGAGAGTGAGAGTGTGAGTGTGAGTGTGAGTGTGAGTGTGTGAGTCGGAGTGGGAGTGTGAAATGTGAGAGTGGGAGATGTGAGAGTGAGAGTGTGAGTTTGAGTGATGGTGTGAGATGTGAGAGTGTGAGTGTGAGAGTGAGTGTGAGAGTGAGAGTGAGATTGTGAGAGTGTGAGTGTGAGTGTGAGTGTGAGTGTGAGATGTGAGAGTGTGAGAGTGAGTGTGAGAGTGAGAGTGTGAGATGTGAGAGTGGGAGTGTGAGAGTGTGAGTGGGAGTGGGAGTGTGAGATTTGAGAGTGGGAGTGTGAGATCTGAGAGTGAGAGTCAGAGTGTGAGTGTGTGAGTCTGAGAGTGGGAGTGTGAGATGTGAGAGAGTGAGAGTGAGAATGAGTGTGAGTGTGAGAGTGGGAGTGGGAGTGTGAGCTGTCCGAGTGGGAGTGAGAGAATGAGAGTGTGAGAGTGAGAGAGTGAGAGATAGAGTGAGTGACAGATAGAGGGAGTGAGTGAGAGAGTGAGTGGGTGAGAGAGTGTGAGAGAGAGAGTGAGAGCGAGTGAGTGAGTGAGTGGCAGAGTGAGTGAGTGGGAGACAGAGTGATTGAATGATTGTGAGAGAGCGTGAGAGTGAGTGAGTGAGTGAGAGTAAGTGAGTGAGTGAGTGAGTGACAGTGAGTGAATGTGAGCGAGTGAGTGAGTGTGTGAGAGTGAGTGATTGAGTGAGAGTGAGTGATTGAGTGAGTGAGAGTGAGAGAGTGAGTGAGTGAGAGTGAGTGAGTGTGAGTGAGTGAGCGTGAGTGAGTGAGTGTGAGTGAGTGAGTGAGTGGGAGTGAGTGAGTGAGAGTGTGAGAATGAGTGTGAGTGTGACTGTGTGAGTGTGTGAGTGAGAGTGTGACTGTGTGTGTGTGAGTGAGAGTGAGAGATTGAGTGTGAGAGTGGGAGTGTAAGATGTAAGATGTGAGAGTGGGAGTGGGAGTGTGAGATTTGAGAGTGTGAGAGTCAGTGAGAGAGTGAGAGAGTGTGAGAGTGAGAGTGTGAGAGTGAGATTGAGAGTGTGTGAGTGTGAGTGTGAGAGTGAGTGGGAGTGTGAGATGTGAGATGTGGGAGTGAGAGCGAGATTGAGAGTGTGAAAGTGAGAGTGTGAAAGTGAGAGTGAGATTGTGAGAGTGAGAGAGTGAGAGAGTGAGAGAGTGTGAGAGTGTGTGAGTGAGAGTGTGTGAGCGTGAGCTTGAGAGTGAGATTGTAAGAGTGTGAGTGTGTGAGTGTGAGTGTGAGAGTGGGAGTGTGAGATGTGAGAGTGGGAGAGTGTGAGTGTGAGTGGGAGTGTGAGATTTGAGAGTGGGAGTGTGAGATCTGAGTGTGAGAGTGTGAGTGTGAGAGTGGGAGTGTGAGATGTGAGAGTGTGAGAGTGAATGTGAGAGTGAGAGTGTGACATGTGAGAGTGGGAGTGTGAGAGTGTGAGTGTGAGTGGGAGTGTGAGATTTGAGAGTGACAGTGAGAGTGTGAGTGTGAGAGTGGGAGTGTGAGATGTGAGAGAGTGAGAGTGAGAGTGAGTGTGAGTGTGAGTGTGAGAGTGGGAGTGGGAGTGGGAGTGGGAGCTGTGAGAGTGGGAGTGGGAGTGAGAGAATGAGAGTGTGAGAGTGAGAGAGTGAGTGACAGATAGAGGGAGTGACAGATAGAGGGAGTGAGTGAGAGATAGATTGAGTGAGTGAGTGAGAGAGTGAGTGGGTGAGAGAGAGTGAGAGAGAGAGTGAGAGCGAGTGAGTGAGTGTGTGGCAGAGTGAGTGAGTGGGAGACAGAGTGATTGAATGATTGTGAGAGAGCGTGAGAGTGAGTGAGAGTAAGTGAGTGAGTGAGTGAGTGACAGTGAGTGAATGTGAGCGAGTGAGTGAGTGTGTGAGAGTGAGTGATTGAGTGAGAGTGAGTGATTGAGTGAGTGTGATTGAGTGAGTGAGAGTGAGAGAGTGAGTGAGTGAGAGTGAGTGAGTGTGAGTGAGAGAGCGTGAGTGAGTGAGTGAGTGAGCGGGAGTGAGTGAGTGAGTGAGAGTGTGAGAATGAGTGTGAGTGTGACTGTGTGAGTGTGTGAGTGTGTGAGTGTGAGTGAGAGTGTGACTGTGTGAGTGTGAGTGAGAGTTAGAATGTGAGAGTGTGAGTGTGAGTGAGTGAGTGAGTGGGAGTGAGTGAGTGAGAGTGTGAGAATGAGTGTGAGTGTGACTGTGTGAGTGTGTGAGTGTGAGTGAGAGTGTGACTGTGTGTGTGTGAGTGAGAGTGAGAGATTGAGTGTGAGAGTGGGAGTGTAAGATGCAAGATGTGAGAGTGGGAGTGGGAGTGTGAGAGTGAGAGTGTGATATTGTGAGAGTGTGAGTGTGAGTGTGAGTGAGAGGGTGAGAGTGTGAGTGTGAGTGTGAGTGTGAGTGTGAGTGTGTGTGAGTGTGAGATGTGAGAGTGTGAGAATGAGTGTGAGTGTGCGAGTGTGAGTGAGTGTGCGACTGAGTGAGAGTGTGAGTGTGAGTGAGAGTGAGAGTGAGAGTGTGAGTGTGAGTGTGAGTGTGAGTGTGAGAGTGTGAGTCGGAGTGGGAGTGTGAAATGTGAGAGTGGGAGATGTGAGAGTGAGAGTGTGAGTTTGAGTGATGGTGTGAGATGTGAGAGTGTGAGTGTGAGAGTGAGTGTGAGAGTGAGAGTGAGATTGTGAGAGTGTGAGTGTGAGTGTGAGTGTGAGATGTGAGAGTGTGAGAGTGAGTGTGAGAGTGAGAGTGTGAGATGTGAGAGTGGGAGTGTGAGAGTGTGAGTGGGAGTGGGAGTGTGAGATTAGAGAGTGGGAGTGTGAGATCTGAGAGTGAGAGACAGAGTGTGAGTGTGTGAGTGTGAGAGTGGGAGTGTGAGATGTGAGAGAGTGAGAGTGAGAATGAGTGTGAGTGTGAGAGTGGGAGTGGGAGTGTGAGCTGTCCGAGTGGGAGTGAGAGAATGAGAGTGTGAGAGTGAGAGAGTGAGAGATAGAGTGAGTGACAGATAGAGGGAGTGAGTGAGAGATAGATTGAGTGAGTGAGAGAGTGAGTGGGTGAGAGAGAGTGAGAGAGAGAGTGAGAGCGAGTGAGTGAGTGAGTGGCAGAGTGAGTGAGTGGGAGACAGAGTGATTGAATGATTGTGAGAGAGCGTGAGAGTGAGTGAGTGAGTGAGAGTAAGTGAGTGAGTGAGTGACAGTGAGTGAATGTGAGCGAGTGAGTGAGTGTGTGAGAGTGAGTGATTGAGTGAGAGTGAGTGATTGAGTGAGTGAGAGTGAGAGAGTGAGTGAGTGAGAGTGAGTGAGTGTGAGTGAGTGAGCGTGAGTGAGTGAGTGTGAGTGAGTGAGTGAGTGGGAGTGAGTGAGTGAGAGTGTGACTGTGTGTGTGTGAGTGAGAGTGAGAGATTGAGTGTGAGAGTGGGAGTGTAAGATGTAAGATGTGAGAGTGGGAGTGGGAGTGTGAGATGTGAGAGTGTGAGAGTCAGTGAGAGAGTGAGAGAGTGTGAGAGTGAGAGTGTGAGAGTGAGATTGAGAGTGTGTGAGTGTGAGTGTGAGAGTGAGAGTGAGTGGGAGTGTGAGATGTGAGATGTGGGAGTGAGAGCGAGATTGAGAGTGTGAAAGTGAGAGTGAGATTGTGAGAGTGAGAGAGTGTGAGAGTGTGAGAGTGTGAGAGTGAGAGTGTGTGAGCGTGAGCTTGAGAGTGAGATTGTGAGAGTGTGAGTGTGTGAGTGTGAGTGTGAGAGTGGGAGTGTGAGATGTGAGAGTGGGAGTGTGAGAGTGTGAGTGTGAGTGGGAGTGTGAGATTTGAGAGTGGGAGTGTGAGATCTGAGAGTGAGTATGTGAGAGTGTGAGTGTGAGAGTGGGAGTGTGAGATGTGAGAGTGTGAGAGTGAATGTGAGAGTGAGTGTGACATGTGAGAGTGGGAGTGTGAGAGTGTGAGTGTGAGTGGGAGTGTGAGATTTGAGAGTGACAGTGAGAGTGTGAGTGTGAGAGTGGGAGTGTGAGATGTGAGAGAGTGAGAGTGAGAGTGAGAGTGAGAGTGAGAGTGAGTGTGAGTGTGAGAGTGGGAGTGGGAGTGGGAGTGGGAGTGTGAGCTGTGAGAGTGGGAGTGGGAGTGAGAGAATGAGAGTGTGAGAGTGAGAGAGTGAGAGATAGAGTGAGTGACAGATAGAGGGAGTGAGTGAGAGATAGATTGAGTGAGTGAGTGAGAGAGTGAGTGGGTGAGAGAGAGTGAGAGAGAGAGTGAGAGCGAGTGAGTGAGTGTGTGGCAGAGTGAGTGAGTGGGAGACAGAGTGATTGAATGATTGTGAGAGAGCGTGAGAGTGAGTGAGTGAATGAGTGAGAGTAAGTGAGTGAGTGAGTGAGTGACAGTGAGTGAATGTGAGCGAGTGAGTGAGTGTGTGAGAGTGAGTGATTGAGTGAGAGTGAGTGATTGAGTGAGTGTGATTGAGTGAGTGAGAGTGAGAGAGTGAGTGAGTGAGAGTGAGTGAGTGTGAGTGAGAGAGCGTGAGTGAGTGGGAGTGAATGAGTGAGTGAGAGTGTGAGAATGAGTGTGAGTGTGACTGTGTGAGTGTGTGAGTGTGAGTGAGAGTGTGACTGTGTGAGTGTGAGTGAGAGTTAGAATGTGAGAGTGTGAGTGTGAGTGTGAGTGAGTGAGTGAGTGGGAGTGAGTGAGTGAGTGTGTGAGAATGAGTGTAAGTGTGACTGTGTGAGTGTGTGAGTGTAAGTGAGAGTGTGACTGTGTGTGTGTGAGTGAGAGTGAGAGATTGAGTGTGAGAGTGGGAGTGTAAGATGTAAGATGTGAGAGTGGGAGTGGGAGTGTGAGAGTGAGAGTGTGATATTGTGAGAGTGTGAGTGTGAGTGAGAGGGTGAGAGTGTGAGTGTGAGTGTGAGTGTGAGTGTGAGTGTGAGTGTGAGTGTGAGTGTGAGTGTGCGAGTGTGAGTGAGTGTGCGACTGTGTGAGAGTGTGAGTGAGTGTGAGTGTGAGTGTGAGTGAGAGTGAGAGTGAGGGTGAGAGTGAGAGTGTGAGTGTGAGTGTGAGTGTGTGAGTCGGAGTGGGAGTGTGAAATGTGAGAGTGGGAGATGTGAGAGTGAGAGTGTGAGTTTGAGTGATGGTGTGAGATGTGAGAGTGTGAGTGTGAGAGTGAGTGTGAGTGTGAGTGTGAGATGTGAGAGTGTGAGAATGAGTGTGAGTGTGAGAATGAGTGTGAGTGAGTGTGCGACTGTGTGAGAGTGTGAGTGTGAGTGAGAGTGAGAGTGTGAGTGTGAGTGTGAGTGTGAGTGTGAGAGTGTGAGTCGGAGTGGGAGTGTGAAATGTGAGAGTGGGAGATGTGAGAGTGTGAGTGTGAGTTTGAGTGATGGTGTGAGATGTGAGAGTGTGAGTGTGAGTGTGAGATGTGAGAGTGTGAGAGTGAGTGTGAGAGTGAGAGTGGGAGTGTGAGAGTGTGAGTGTGAGTGGGAGTGTGAGATTTGAGAGTGGGAGTGTGAGATCTGAGAGTGAGAGTCAGAGTGTGAGTGTGAGTGTGTGAGTGTGAGGGTGGGAGTGTGAGATGTGAGAGAGTGAGAGTGAGAGTGAGAGTGAGAGTGAGTGTGAGTGTGAGTGTGAGAGTGGGAGTGGGAGTGTGAGCTGTCCGAGTGGGAGTGAGAGAATGAGAGTGTGAGAGTGAGTGAGTGACAGATAGAGGGAGTGAGTGAGAGATAGATTGAGTGAGTGAGAGAGTGAGTGGGTGAGAGAGAGAGTGAGAGCGAGTGAGTGAGTGAGTGGCAGAGTGAGTGAGTGGGAGACAGAGTGATTGAATGATTGTGAGAGAGCGTGAGAGTGAGTGAGTGAGAGTAAGTGAGTGAGTGAGTGAGTGACAGTGAGTGAATGTGAGCGAGTGAGTGAGTGTGTGAGAGTGAGTGATTGAGTGAGAGTGAGTGATTGAGTGAGTGTGATTGAGTGAGTGAGAGTGAGAGAGTGAGTGAGAGTGAGTGAGTGTGATTGAGTGAGTGAGAGTGAGAGAGTGAGTGAGTGTGTGTGTGAGTGAGAGTGAGAGATTGAGTGTGAGAGTGGGAGTGTAAGATGTAAGATGTGAGAGTGGGAGTGGGAGTGTGAGATGTGAGAGTGTGAGAGTCAGTGAGAGAGTGTGAGAGTGAGAGTGTGAGAGTGAGATTGAGAGTGTGTGAGTGTGAGTGTGAGAGTGAGTGGGAGTGTGAGATGTGAGATGTGGGAGTGAGAGCGAGATTGAGAGTGTGAAAGTGAGAGTGTGAAAGTGAGAGTGTGAGAGTGGGAGTGTGAGATGTGAGAGTGTGAGAGTGAATGTGAGAGTGAGAGTGTGACATGTGAGAGTGGGAGTGTGAGAGTGTGAGTGGGAGTGGGAGTGTGAGATTTGAGAGTGACAGTGAGAGTGTGAGTGTGTGAGTGTGAGAGTGGGAGTGTGAGATGTGAGAGAGTGAGAGTGAGAGTGAGAGTGAGTGTGAGTGTGAGAGTGGGAGTGGGAGTGGGAGTGGGAGTGTGAGCTGTGAGAGTGGGAGTGGGAGTGAGAGAATGAGAGTGTGAGAGTGAGAGAGTGAGAGATAGAGTGAGTGACAGATAGAGGGAGTGAGTGAGAGATAGATTGAGTGAGTGAGAGAGTGAGTGGGTGAGAGAGAGTGAGAGAGAGAGTGAGAGCGAGTGAGTGAGTGTGTGGCAGAGTGAGTGAGTGGGAGACAGAGTGATTGAATGATTGTGAGAGAGCGTGAGAGTGAGTGAGTGAGTGAGAGTAAGTGAGTGAGTGAGCGAGTGACAGTGAGTGAATGTGAGCGAGTGAGTGAGTGTGTGAGAGTGAGTGATTGAGTGAGTGTGATTGAGTGAGTGAGAGTGAGTGAGTGAGAGTAAGTGAGTGTGAGTGAGAGAGCGTGAGTGAGTGAGTGTGAGTGAGTGAGTGAGTGGGAGTGAGTGAGTGAGTGAGAGTGTGAGAATAAGTGTGAGTGTGACTGTGTGAGTGTGTGAGTGTGAGTGAGAGTGTGACTGTGTGAGTGTGAGTGAGAGTTAGAATGTGAGAGTGTGAGTGTGAGTGAGTGAGTGAGTGAGTGTGTGAGAATGAGTGTGAGTGTGACTGTGTGAGTGTGTGAGTGTAAGTGAGAGTGTGACTGTGTGTGTGTGAGTGAGAGTGAGAGATTGAGTGTGAGAGTGGGAGTGTAAGATGTAAGATGTGAGAGTGGGAGTGGGAGTGTGAGAGTGAGAGTGTGATATTGTGAGAGTGTGAGTGTGAGTGAGAGGGTGTGAGTCGGAGTGGGAGTGTGAAATGTGAGAGTGGGAGATGTGAGAGTGTGAGTTTGAGTGATGGTGTGAGATGTGAGAGTGTGAGAGTGAGTGTGAGTGTGAGATGTGAGAGTGTGAGAATGAGTGTGAGTGTGAGAGTGGGAGTGTGAGAGTGTGAGTGTGAGTGGGAGTGTGAGATTTGAGAGTGGGAGTGTGAGATCTGAGAGTGTGAGTCGGAGTGGGAGTGTGAAATGTGAGAGTGGGAGATGTGAGAGTGAGAGTGTGAGTTTGAGTGATGGTGTGAGATGTGAGAGTGTGAGTGTGAGATGTGAGAGTGTGAGAGTGAGTGTGAGAGTGAGAGTGGGAGTGTGAGAGTGTGAGTGTGAGTGGGAGTGTGAGATTTGAGAGTGGGAGTGTGAGATCTGAGAGTGAGAGTCAGAGTGTGAGTGTGTGAGTGTGAGAGTGGGAGTGTGAGATGTGAGAGAGTGAGAGTGAGAGTGAGAGTGAGTGTGAGTGTGAGAGTGGGAGTGGGAGTGTGAGCTGTCCGAGTGGGAGTGAGAGAATGAGAGTGTGAGAGTGAGAGAGTGAGAGATAGAGTGAGTGACAGATAGAGGGAGTGAGTGAGAGATAGATTGAGTGAGTGAGAGAGTGAGTGGGTGAGAGAGAGAGTGAGAGCGAGTGAGTGAGTGAGTGGCAGAGTGAGTGAGTGGGAGACAGAGTGATTGAATGATTGTGAGAGAGCGTGAGAGTGAGTGAGTGAGTGAGAGTAAGTGAGTGAGTGAGTGAGTGACAGTGAGTGAATGTGAGCGAGTGAGTGAGTGTGTGAGAGTGAGTGATTGAGTGAGAGTGAGTGATTGAGTGAGTGTGATTGAGTGAGTGAGAGTGAGAGAGTGAGTGAGAGTGAGTGAGTGTGAGTGAGTGAGCGTGAGTGAGTGAGTGTGAGTGAGTGAGTGGGAGTGAGTGAGAGTGTGAGAATGAGTGTGAGTGTGACTGTGTGAGTGTGTGAGTGTGAGTGAGAGTGTGACTGTGTGAGTGTGTGAGTGAGAGTGCGAGAGTGAGTGTGAGAGTGATGGTGTGAGTGCGAGTGTGAGATGTGAGAGTGGGAGTGAGAGAGAGTGAGAGAGTGAGAATGTGAGAGTGAGTGTGTGAGTGAGAGTGAGAGTGTGAGTGTGAGATGTGAGAGTGGGACTGTGAGAGTGTGAGTGGGAGTGTGAGATTTGAGAGTGGGAGTGTGAGATGTGAGAGTGAGAGTGAGAGTGTGAGTGTGTGAGTGTGAGTGTGAGAGTGTGAGTGTGAGTGGGAGTGTGAGATGTGAGTGTGAGAGTGTGAGTGGTAGTGTGAGATGTGAGAGTGGGACTGAGAGTGTGAGAGTGAGAGTTAGAGTGAGTGAGAGATAGAGTGACCGAGTGAGAGATAGATTGAGTGAGTGAGTGTGTGAGTGGGTGAGAGAGTGTGAGTGAGAGAGAGAGTGAGAGCGAGTGAGTGAGTGAGTGGCAGAGTGAGTGAGTGGGAGACAGAGTGATTGAATGATTGTGTGAGAGAGCGTGAGAGTGAGTGAGTGAGTGTGAGTGAGTGAGTGAGCGTGAGTGAGTGAGAGTGAGTGAATGTGAGCGAGTGAGTGAGAGTGAGTGAGTGAGTGAGAGTGAGTGAGTGAGAGAGTGAGTGATTGAGTGAGTGAGAGTGAGAGTGCGAGTGAGTGTGAGTGAGTGAGTGAAAGTGAGTGAGTGTGAGTGAGTGAGTGTGCGTGAGTGAGTGAGTGTGAGTGAGTGAGTGAGTGAGAGTGTGTGAGTGAGTGAGTGAGAGTGAGAGTGTGAGTGTGAGTGTGAGAGTGGGAGTGGGAGTGTGAAATGTGAGAGTGGGAGATGTGAGAGTGAGAGTGTCAGTGGGAGTGTGAGATGTGAGAGTGGGATTGTGAGATGTGAGAGTGTGAGTGTGAGAGTGGGAGTGTGAGATGTGAGAGTGTGAGAGTCAGTGAGAGAGTGTGAGAGTGTGAGTGTGTGTGAGAGTGAGAGTGAGAGTGTGTGAGTGTGAGTGTGTGTGTGAGTGTGAGTGTGAGAGTGAGTGGGAGTGTGAGCTGTGAGATGTGGGAGTGAGAGCGAGAGTGAGAGGATGAAAGTGAGAGTGAGATTGTGAGAGAGTGAGAGTGTGAGAGTGAGAGTGTGTGAGTTTGAGTGTGTGTCAGTGTGAGTGTGAGTGTGAGAGTGAGAGTGTGAGTGTGTGTCAGTGTGAGTGTGAGTGTGAGAGTGAGAGTGTGAGTGTGAGAGTGAGAGAGTGGGAGTGTGAGAATGAGATTGTGAGAGTGAGAGTGTGGGTGTGAGTGTGAGAGT
The DNA here is from genome assembly GCF_036365525.1 of Heterodontus francisci. Classification (NCBI taxonomy): domain Eukaryota; kingdom Metazoa; phylum Chordata; class Chondrichthyes; order Heterodontiformes; family Heterodontidae; genus Heterodontus; species Heterodontus francisci. The sequence goes on along the minus strand of NC_090372.1, from coordinate 170,156,076 downwards.
GAGTGTAAGAGTTAGAGTGAGAGTGAGAGTGTGAGAGTGAGTGTGAGAGTGATGGTGTGAGTGCGAGTGTGAGATGTGAGAGTGTGAGAGTGAGAGTGTGAGAGTGAGTGTGTGAGTGAGAGTGAGAGTGAGAGTGGGAGTGGGAGTGTGAGATGTGAGAGTGGGAGATGTGAGAGTG
>NC_090372.1:168174314-168199314 GCF_036365525.1 Heterodontus francisci | reverse complement strand
TCAAAGATTAACAGGCAAAATTGTAACGGAACAATAGGCTTCCTTGAAAGAGAAGATGGTACAGGTACAGTTGAGGTACATTCCCATGATGTGGAAAGGAAGGACAAACAAAGCCAGAGCTCCCTGGATGACAAAAGAGATAGAAAGTAAGATAAAAAAAAATAAAGCAGAAAAATGGTGAGTATGACAGATGTCAGGCTAATAATACAAAGTGAGAACCAGTCTGAATATAGAAAGTTCAGAGGGAAAGTGAAAAAAGCAAATATGAGAGTCAAAGAGAGAGAATGGGAAGCGACTGGTAGCTAATACAAAAGAGAATCCAGTAGTCATGAAAAGGCACATAAATAGGAAAAGGGTAGTAAGAACAGGGATGGACCAATCAGGGACCAGAAAGGAGATCTTCATATGGAGACAATGGGCAAGGCTGTGGTACGAAATGAGTACTTTGCATCTGTTTTCACAAAGGAAGAAGATCCTGCCAAAGTCATAGTGAAAGAGGAAGTATTTGAGACACTGGATGGGCTAAAATTGATAAAGAGGAAGTATTAGAAAGGCTGCTGTACTTAAAGTTGATAAGTTACCAGGACCGGATGGATTGATCCAAGGATGCTGAGGAAAGCAAGGGCGGAAATTGCAGAGGTACTGGCCATAATCTTCCAATCTTCCTTAGATACGATGGTAGTGCCAGAGGACTGGAAAACTGCAAATGTTATACCCTTTTCCAAAAAGGGTGTAATAATAAACCCATCAACTACAGGCCAGTCCGTTTAACCTCAGTGGTGGGAAAGCTTTTAGGAAAAAAAAGCTTTTAGATAATCTGGGACAAAATTAATAGTCACGTGAACAAGTGTGGATTAACTAAGGAATTCCAGCACAGATTTGTTAAAGGCGAATCATGTTGAACTAACTTGATCGAATTTTTTGATGAGGTAACAGAGATGATTGATAAAGGTAATGCAGATGATGTGGTCTATACAAACTTCCAAAAGGCGTTTGATAAAGTGCCACATAATAGTCTTGTTAACAAAGTTCAAGCTCATGTAATGAAAGCAACAGTGGTTACAAACTTAGCTAAGTGACAGGAAACAGAGTAGTAGTGAACAGTTGTTTTTCGGACTGGAGAAGGTATACAATGGGGTTCTCCAGGGATTGGTACGAGCACCACTGCTTTTCTTGATATATATTAATGACTTAGACTTTGGTGTTTGTAACACAATTTCAAAATTTGTAGATGAACTGTGAGGAGGATAGTGATAGACTTCAAAAGGACAGAGGCTAGTGGAATGGGAAAATGAATTTTAATGCAGAGAAGTATGAAATGATACATTTTGGTAGCAAGTGTTCTATTCCAGAAAGTCAGTTGGTGAAAGATAGAAGGAGCCAATCTTTACACACTTTTATATTTATTTACAGTGTTACACATTACAAACGTACACCTTCTAACCCAACAACCACAGTTTTACTCTGTCTATTTATAGGGGCTCAAGTGAATACCCAATCAATGTTCACCAACTGCATACAACTAAACATTAGTATATAATCAATAGGAAGAACAAGTATTATGATAGGTTAATTATGTTAGTTGAGATAAACAGATTAAGGGCGTTGTTTAATTAAGGCCCCCAGAGCAAATGTAAGGAGAACCTGCTGGAGCAAGGAGAGTGCAAACAGAAGACAGATATTTGTAATGCTGCAGTCTGTGAATAAACCAACCATCAAGAAAAGGATCTGTGTCAAGCTTCATTCTTTACCATTTGGCTGGGATTCACTTAACATGATAGCAGAGGACAGCTGCCTAAAGGTAAAGATTTGAGATCAAGTAGTTTTTTTTTTCCAGACAGAAGACTGTAATCGGAGTTACTTTTGAGAAGAATGGCTGAAACCAAGTGTAAACTGTCAGGGTATGATTTGCCACCGATGTTCTCTGAACTTGAATCTTATGACCTATGGAAAAATGAAGCAGACATATGGGGTTACCTCCTTACTGAAGAGAAAACAAGGTGTGGCCTTGGCACAGCTGCTTCCTAACAAAAGCAAGATCAGGTGCAAAGCATTTTGAGAAATAGATGCCCGTCAGTTGAATACCGAGGAAGGTCTAGAACAGCTATTAAGCATTATGGATAAAATTTATAAGATCTATTAAATGCATATGAGGCATAGTCAGACCTTGATAAATTTAGGAAGATGGAGGGTTATTCCATAGAGGAATATATCATGGAATTTAACACACTATAGAAAAGATTGCAGAAATTCTATCTGGAAATTCCTTGTTCAGTGCTCGCTTTCAAATTGTTGGATTGTGCTAAAAAGTGTCAAACATGGATAGGCTCCTAGTCTTAACTGAAGTTAGGTTCTCAGGAAAAGACATACTTTTGGATCAGGTGTATGATGCTTTAAAAAAAAAACTCCTAGGAAAGCAGTCATTTTCAGCAGCTTTCATGGCACAAATAGGACACCCGGCAGTGTCACAGAAAATGGAGGACCCGACGGTCGCGGCATTTTAGAACGTTCAGATATGAGGTGCAAGTATCAATACAGCAGAAGATACACAGACAAAAGAAATTAGGATGAAGATATTTTTGGCAGATCTGGCAGATGGCAGGAATGGAGTAACAATAACAGACAAATGAATCCCAGGAATGCCCAGGGAATTATTAACAAGTGTTACAGATGTGATTCCAAATATCATTATGCAGTAAACTGTCCAAAACGGAACAACAGTGTTTTAGCGGCAACGCATGACACTGAAGGTTCGGAAGAGGATCATGATGATATTGATTGGTCACAAGAAGCTTCAGTCCAGCAACGAGTGTATTAGTTCTGGATTCATTTAGTTGTGCCATGTTGGACAACGGCTGCACATCCACAGTCCGTGGAACAGATTGGTTGAAACGTTATTTAGATTCACTCAGTAGTAAGAATCAAAGCAAGGTCAGACAGTATAAAAGTTCTACTTGCTTCAGGTTTGGGGATGATAACACATCATTAACGTCACTGAAAAGGGTGGTGATTCCATGCAGAATAGCTGGAGCAAACCACTTTATTAATATACATAGTAACGAGTGAGAAACCCTTGCTGCCGAGCTAGCCTTCCATGAAAAAGGCACAAATGAAATTGGACATAAACGTCGGCTTCTTCTTTCTTTGGCCTCCTCGTCTCGAGACACAATGGATAAGCGCCTAGAGGTGGTCAGTGGTTTGTGGAGCAGCGCCTGGAGTGGCTATAAAGGCCAATTCCAGAGTGACAGACTCTTCCACAGTCGCCGCAGATAAAATTAGTTGCCCGGGCTGTTACACAGTTGGCTCTCTCCTTGCGCTTCTGTCTTTTTTCCTGCCAACTGCCAAGTCTCTTCGACTTGCCACACTTTAGCCCCGCCTTTATGGCTGTCTGCCAGCTCTGGCAGTCACTGGCATCTGACTCCCACGACTTGTGGTCAATGTCACAGGACTTCATGTCGCGTTTGCAGACGTCTTTAAAGCGGAGACATGGACAGCCGGTGGGTCTGATACCAGTGACGAGCTCGCTGTATAATGTGTCCTTGGGGATCCTGCCATCTTCCATGCGGCTCACATGGCCAAGCCATCTCAAGCGCCGCTGGCTCAGTAGGGTGTATATGCTGGGATGTTGGCCGCCTCGAGGACTTCTGCGTTGGAGATATGGTCCTGCCACCTGATGGCAAGGATTCTCCGGAGGCAGCAAAGATGGAATGAGTTGAGACGTCACTCTTGGCTGACATACGTTGTCCAGGCCTCGCTGCCGTAGAGCAAGGTACTGAGGACACAGGCCTGATACACTCGGACTTTTGTGTTCCGTGTCAGTGCGCCATTTTCCCACACCCTCTTGGCCAGTCTGGACATTGCAACGGACGCCTTTCCCATGCGCTTGTTGATTTCTGCATCGAGAGACAGGTTACTGGTGATAGCTGAGCCTGGATAGGTGAACGTTTGAACCACTTCCAGAGAGTGGTCGCCGATATTGATGGATGGAGCATTTCTGACGTCCTATCCCATGATGTTCATTTTCTTGAAGCTGATGGTTAGGCCAAATTCGTTGCAGGCAGCTGCAATCCTGTCGATGAGTCTCTGCAGACACTCTTCAGTGTGAGATGTTAATGCAGCATCGTCAGCAAAGGGGAGTTCCCTGATGACTTTCCGCAGCACTTTGGTCTTCGCTCTAAGATGGGCAAGGTTGAACAACCTGCCCCCTGATCTGATCTTGTGTGGAGGAAAATTCCTTCTTCTGAAGACTTGAGCGCATGTGAGAGCAGCAGTGAGAAGATCCCGAACAGTGTAGGTGCGAGAACACAGCCCTGTTTCACGCCACTCAGGATAGGAAAAGGGTCTGATGAGGCACTGCTATGCTGAATTGTGCATTTCATATTGTCATGGAATGAGGTGATGATACTTAGTAGCTTTGGTGGACATCTGATCTTTGCTAGTAGTCTGAAGAGACCACATTCACTGACCAGGTCAAATGCTTTGGTGAGATCTATGAAAGCAATGTAGAGGGGCATCTGTTGTTCGCGACATTTCTCCTGTAGCTGGCTAAGGGAGAACAGCATGTCAATGGTGGATCTCTCTGCTCGAAAGCCGCACCGTGCCGCAGGGTAGACACGTTCAGCCAGCTTCTGGAGTCTGTTTAAAACGACTTGAGCGAAGACTTTCCCCACTGTGCTGAGCAGGGAGATTCCATGGTAGTTGTTGCAGTCACTGCGGTCACCCTTGTTCTGAGAGGGTGATGATATTGACATTGAACATGTCCTGTGGTACTGCTCCCTCATCCCAGCACAGGCAAAGCAGTTCATGGAGTGCTGAGAGTATAGCTGGCTTGGCACTCTTGATTATTTCAGGGGTAATGCCGTCCTTCCCAGGGGCTTTTCCATGGCTAGAGAATCAATGGCATCACTGAGTTCAGATTTTGTTGGCTGTTCGTCCAGCTTATCCATGACTGGCACAGACTGGGCTGCATTGAGGGCGGTATCAGTGGCAACATTTTCCCTGGAGTACAGTTCTAGGTAGTCCTCCACCCAGCGGTCCATTTGCTTGCGCTGGTCAGTGATCGTGTCCCTGATTTAGACTGGAGGGGGGGGGCAATTTTCTTGATGGTTGGCCCAAAAGCTCTCTTAATGCCATCATACATTCCTCTGATGTTTCTGGTGTCGGAGACCAGCTGAATACGATTGCATAGGTGTTGCCAGTCGTTATTTGCACAGAGCCTGGCTGTTCTTTGTGCAGCGCTTCTGGCTACTTTAAGTGCTGCGGATGTGAGGTCGCTAGGGGCTTTCTTGTAGTTCAACAGTGCAATGCGCCTAGCGGCTATGACAGGTTCCAGCTCTTCAAAGTGAGATTGAAACCAGTCTGCATTCTACTTCTCACGTTTGCCATAGGTGGTCATTGCTGAGTCATAGATGGCATCTCTGATGTGGGCCCACTTGGTCTCTGCATCCCCTGCAGGAGTGTTTTGAAGGGGTTTTTCAAGTGAATTTAGAAACTTACGTAACAGCTGTGGATAAGAAATTCTGTTAGTGTTGATGCGTGAGTAGCCCTTCTGCTTGGAGTGATGTAGCTTCTTTGGTTTGAGTCTGACTTTGCTGCACACCAGGCAGTGTCGCAGTCCAACCGTGCTAAATGGGATATATTTCGAACAGATCAAGCAACACAAAACTGGGCATCCATGAGGCGCTGAGGGCCATCAGCAGCAGCAGAATTGTATTCAATTGTAACATTATGGCCCGGCATATCCCCCACTCTACCATTACCATCCAGCTGGGGGAACAACCCTGGTTCCACGATGAGTGCAGGAGGGCATGCCAGGAGCAGCACCAGGCATACCTAAAAACTAAACACTGCCTGGTGTGCAGCAAAGTCAGACTCAAACCAAAGAAGCTACATCACTCCAAGCAGAAGGGCTACCCACGCATCAACACTAACATTAGTCAGTCTGGTGAAGCTACAACACAGGATTACTTGAATGACAAACAGTGAAAGCAGCATGTAACAGACAGGGCTAAGCAATCCCACAACCAACAGATCAGATCTAACCTCTGCAGTCCTGCCACATCCAGTCATGAGAGGTGGTGGACAAAAACAACTGATAGGAGGAAGCTCCACAAACATCCCCATCCTCTACAATTGGGGAGCTCAGCACATTAGTGCAAAGGACAACGCTGAAGCATTTGCATCCATCTTCAGCCAGAAGTGCCACCTCGGCCTCCTCCTGAGGGCCCCAGCATCGCAGATGCCAGTCTTTAGCCAATCCGATTGGCTCCACAATATATCAAGAAACAGCTGAAGGCACTCTGGGTCCTGACTACATTCCGACAACAGGACTGAAAACTTGAGCTCCAGAACTAACCACACCCCGAGCAAAGCTGTTCCAGTACAGCTACAACACAGGTATCTTCCTATATATGGGAAAATGCCCAAGTATGTCCTGTGCACAAAAAGCCGGACAAATCAAACCCGGCCAATTACCGCCCCATCAGTCTGCTCTCAATCATCAGTAAAGTGATGGAAGGGTTGTCAATAATGCTATCAAGCGGCACTTACTCAGCAACAACCTGCTCAATGACGCTCGGTTTGGGTTCCGCCAGGGCCACTCAGCTCATTACAGCCTTGGTCCAAACACGAAGAAAAGAGCTGACCTCCAGAGGTGAGATGAGAGTGATTGCCCTTAACATCAAGGCAGCACTTGACGGAGTATGGCATCAAGGAGCCCTAGCAAAACTGGAGTCAATGGAAATCAGGGGGAAAACTCTCTGCTGGTTGGAGTCATACCTAGCACAAAGGAAGATGGTTGTGGTTCTTGGAAGTCAGTCATCTCAGTCCCAGGACATCACTGCAGGAGTTCCTCAGGGTAGTGTCCTAGGCCCAACCATCTTCAGCTGCTTCATCAATGACCTTCCCTCCATCAGAAATGGGGATGTTCGCTGATGATTGCACAATGTTCAGCACCTTTCAAAACTCCTCCGATACTGAAGCAGCCCATGTCCATATGCAGCAAGACCTGGACAACATCCAGGCTTGGGCTGATACATGGCAAGTAACTTTCGCGCCACACAAGTGCCAGACAATGGCCATTTCAAACGAGAGAATCTAACCATCTCCCCTTGACGTTCAATGGCATTACCATCGCTGAATCCCCCACTATCAACATCTTGGGAGTTACCAATGACCAGAAATTGAACTGGACCAGCCACATAAATGCTGTGGCTACAAGAGCACGTCAGAGGCTGGGAATTCTGTGGTGAGTAACTCACCTCCTGGCTCCCCAAAGCATGTCCATCATCTACAAGGCACAAGTCAGGAGTGTGATGGAATACTCTCCACTTACCTGGTTGGGTGCAGCTCCAACAACACTCAAGAAGCTCGACACCATCCAGGACAACGCAGTCCACTTGATTGGCACCCTTTCCATCACCTTCAACATTCACTCCCTCCACCACCAACGCACAGTTGCAGCAATGTGCACCATCTACAAGATGCACTGCAGCAACTCACCAAGGCTCCTTTGACAGCACCTTCCAAACCCACGACCTTTACCACCGAGAAAGATAAGGGCACCTGCAGGTCCCCCTCTAAGCCACACACCATCCTGACTTGGAACTATAATCGCCGTTCCTTCACTGTCAATAGGTCAAGATCCTGGAACTCCCTTCCTAACATCACTGTTGGTGTACCTACACCCCAAGGACTGCAGCGGTTCAAAAAGGCAGCACACAACCACCTTCTCAAGGGAATTAGGGATGGGTAATAAATGCTAGCCTAACCAGCGATGCCCACATCCACTGAACAAATAAAAAATGTTAACACCCATAAGTTTGGAGTGAAGGATGGCAATCAGATTTCCGATGTAAAAGCAGTAACGATTGTTGGATTGTTGGCGAATGGTGAGTGCAAGATCTGATAATAATTGATGTGCTCCTCAATGAGCTTGTCTGAGAGCTTGGCAGATAGACACTCTACTGACGCTGCCTCCTCGTTTTCCATTTTTGATCACCCCAGCATTTCACTCACCAATGCTGACCTCGCACAAATTTTCCCAGCCACTTTTTAACCAAGCGAGAACAGTGAATTAAGCCACCTCAGCACCACGTTGGAGCCTGATTTTAACTAAATTAGGACATTTGAACTAACTGGCATGAAGACCTGCTCACCCGAACTAATTAAAGACATCATGCAGTACTTGTAGGTTTGTTACTGGTTTACTATTTAATTGGCATTATATACTTTGATTTTCAAAAAAGCATTTGCTAAAATATGGCAGTATAGTGGTTATGATACTACACTAATAATCCAGGGGAGGCGGGGTCAAATCCCAAGGTAGCTGACAAGTTGAATTCAGTTTAGAAAACCTGGCATCAGTAAAGGTGACCAGGAAGCTGTAAAATTGTAGTAAAATTTCAACCGGTTTACTAATGTTCAGGGAAGGAAACCTCTAGTCCCACACCGACATGGTTGACTCTTAATCACCCTTTCAAGCAGCCTAGAAAGGCACTTAGTTGCATCAACAGCAATAAATGCCAGCTTCAACTGTGACACTCATAGTCCAAGAACTAATTTAAATAAAAGGTGCAACACAATAAGACCTGTGGGTCCAGTGACACATATTTGGTTAATAAGGAATGTCTTTCTCATAGACATCAGGTTGCTATTAAGAATAGCAGTTCTGCATAGGGAATGATTACTAGTGGAGTCTCTCAGGAATGGGTGTTGGGGCCATTGTTCTTCAGCAATAATCTGGGTGAAGGCACTGGAGGAACTGTCCACAAGCTTGCAAATACAAGTGTCAGTACCTCAGATGAGAAAAACAGATTATAGGCAGATCTAGATGTGATGAAGAACAGGACTGTGTATCTGCCAGATCTGATGCAGATAAATGTAGTGTTATGCACATGGGTAGGGCTAATGCCATCTTAAACAAACTGAAGTCACTCAAATTGGCTTAGTTTGGTCTATTCACTTGAGAGATGCATAGACTTTAAAGTTATTTGAAAGATATATATAAAATAATTCAAGAATTGGGAAAGGTCAGAGGTTACACATATTACATTTCACAATGATTTAGCTCTGTTAAATATTAAGCGCCAGGTCCTTTCCCAAGGATCGTAGATCAATTGAATAAAATTCTAGCTTGTGCAATGAGTGCTAACTGTCTACATGCCTTCAAAAAGAGAGCTGGACAAGTTCCTGGCTGTAGCAAAGATCGTGTTTTATAAAAGAGGATAAAATACCAGGTAATATAAACATGGTCAACGTGGAATGCTGGACTGGCTTAATTGCCTAAGAGGGTCAAAGTGGAATTTTCCAGATATTCCCCCACTAATTGGGATGAGGTTTTCTTTTAATCTCCTGTTTTTCTTCTCCTGGGAGACTACGTGGCTGCTGGTGGGTACAGGATGTCTAAACCTGATGCTTCAGGCAACACAACTGTGTGGGGTGGGCCTAATGGATCAGACAGCCCTACTTTGCCCATAATTTTCTTATGTACACACCACGCAGTGTTGCATACTCAAGAATGTTGAGTAGGAGAAACACCTAGATGTTACAGTGCATAAGTCTCTAAGTCCTCAACCAGACTATCGCAGAATCAGAATAGATGGCTTCCGGTTTGAAATCAAAAACTCTTTTTAAAATTCAAGTGCAAAGGGGTGATATATTTCAGCATAACCCCTTCCCCCTACAATTCTTTGCATTTTTCTTTTTGGCACTTTCATTTTATTACTCCTTCTGGACCATTTTACTTTTCGTTCAATATTTTACATATAACTAAAACATTCTAGACATCATGGTAATTTTTTGGTTTGAAGACTTGATTTAAAATTCCCATCAACATACTTTTTTGAATAATAACTTGTATTTATATAGTACCTTTTAGGTAGTAAAATGCCCCAAGGTGCTTCACTGGAGCGTTATCAAACAAATTCTGACATTGAGCCACATAAAAAGATATTAGGCAGATGACCAAAAACTTGGTCAAAGAGATAGGTTTTAAGGAATGTCTTAAAGGAGGGGAAAGAGGGGTAGAGTGAGAGAGAGGTTTAAGGAGTGATTTCCAGAGAGAGCTGAGGGCACAACGCCAATGGAGGAGGATAGGGAGGTGCGAGGGCATGGAGGGATTTGAAAATCAGGATAAGAATTCTAAAACTGAGGTGTTGCTTAACCAGGAGCCAATGTAGCTCAGAAGCACAGGGGTAATGAGTGAACAGGACTTGATCCAAATTAGGACACGGACAGCAGAGTGTCAATGATCTCAACTTAGCAGAGGGTAGAATGTAGGAGGCCAACCCATTGGAATAGTCAAGTCTAGTGGCAACAACAGCATGGACGTATAACTAAATGCATATATAAAAATTATTTTGCAATGCCTGCTGATATTTAGTGCAATTGACATATGAAAATAGTACGATCAATTGTAGTGCATTTAGGCATGTCACTACCTTTTTATGCTCATTTCTGAGCTCCACTCTTTGAAGTGGATTAGCACCAGATTTTAAAACTAGCAAAACTCACTAGTTTAACACAATTTCATCAATTGAATATTCAATATTTTATATCTTGGTTATTTGTTAATCACTTTCAGATTCGCAGGCAGTGTAAATACTTTTCTACAAAATCGATGGTGCGGTACATCAGAAGTGAAATGCTGAGCTCAGAACTACAAAGTGTATATTACCAGTAGAGTAGCATAATGATCTGGCAAGCAAGGTTGCATAGCAGAACACCTCTCCTGCTTGTTTGCGGAAAAGGATTTTTTTTAAACAAAATTCGTACCATTACTTATGAAAAATTCATAGCACTTACCAATTTGCCAAAATGGTATTTACAGTAGCCACAGTATTTAACATTATCAGCTTCTGAACCTTCTTCTTCACACAGAAGTCCTGCCAGCTGTGCACTGAAAAAACAGTAGAGTCAAAATAATACCAAAGATACTGAAATACATGCTGTAAAATCAGCTGAGTAAGTTTCACCTGTGTATGAAGTTACCTCTTCCTTCTTTCCTCCCCTCCCCCAATAGTTTCTCAATATTACAAAGTGCTACTTTAAATGCTATTCTAGCTTCTTCTCGTGATAGTTCAAGCGTTCAATTTTCTGCTACCCTCTCATCTCATCTAGTATACTTCATTAGCTTGGATCTGACCAGTGCTGTTAAAATCCTTATCACTACTATACTAATATTTTTTTCCAAGTCTGGAATTCCCCCAATGGTCAAGCGAATAAGGGTGACACTTCTTTATATTACAATATCAGAGACTGAAAGGTCCCAAGTTTGACACCTGATTCAAGCTAAATTAACCATCTCAGCCACAGCAGCAGATCAGTCGCCACAACCGGCCTCAGTATTATGATGATAACGGGTGAAAAGTGTTACCTATAAGCTAACCATGAGAGAATACATATTTTGGATTAGAGAGATCAGCAAATTTTGCTAAAATTTTTGATACCTGCTGCACATCTAGCCAAGGCTCAAACCACACTTGCCAGCTGTCTAATGACAAACTAGTGACCAACCTCCCGTTGGGGGGGGATAGGGAGAAAAGAGGGGGAATTAAGGCAGGTTCCTTTGGGAATGAAGTGACTCCAACATGCAAAATCTGGCAATAAAAGTTCAGAGCCAAGTCGACTCTCTGTAGCAAACTTGGTAATTCGAATATCTGAATCAAGCTGGCCTGTAGTATTTCAAAGTTCTGATGAAAGGTCACAGACCTGAAACATTAACTCTGCTTCTCTCCACAGATGCTGCCTGACCTGTGCTTCTGAGCTGCAGTGGCTCCTGGTTAAGCAATGCCTCAATTTTTAAATTCTTATTCTTATTTTCAAATCCCTCCATGCCCTCGCACTTCCTTATCTCTGTAGTCTCCTCCATCTGGAGGAGATATCTGCACTCCTCCAATTCTGGAATCCTGGCCTCTTTAGCATTTGCAGTATTTTGCTTATATTTCAAAGTACTATTGACTGACCAACAACCTAGTTCATGAATAGAAGCTCGAGGTTTAGACTCGTCACCAAGGGCTGGGATTCTCCCCGTTCAGCTCAAGATAACGCCACAGTTACAGCTTTAATGCCTTACAGCTAAGATGGTCCAGGCTTTGGATAATTAAACTCCAGTAGTATTGCTAAGCCCAACTGGATGACCCTAAACTGCAGCTCTGCTGATGTGCACCTAGGTGGTCTGAAAGGTATGACAGTACACAGGCAACGGATAGTCTTTAAAGAAATATTACATGGTTTACAGCGACTATACATACCTTCAAGGCTCAAGGCACAAAAACCCCAAAAGGAAAGGCAGTCAACCGTGGCTAACAAAGGAAGTTAAGGATTGTATAAGATTCAAAGAAAAGGCCTATAAAGTTGCCAGAAATATTGTAGTAAACCTGAGGGGTGGGAGGATTTTAGAATACAGCAAAGGAGGATGAAGAAACTGATAAAGAAAGGGAGAATAGAATATGAATGTAAGCTAGCAAAAAATAAGACTGACTGTAAAAGCTTCTATAGGTACATAAAAAGGAAACGTTTGGCTAAGATAAATGTGGGTCCATTCCAGGCAGAGTCAGGAGAATTTATAATGGGGAATAGAGAAATGGCAGGGAAGCTAAATGATTACTTTATGTCTATCTTCACTGAGGAAGATACCAGAAATCTCCCAGAATTAGAGATCCAAGGGATGAGGGAGAATGAGGAATTGAAGGAAATTAGTATTAGTCGTTTGGTAGTACAGAACTTGAGAATTGCTGAAAATAGAGACATGTTGTCGAAGCTTTTCATCAGAGCAATACCCAAGAATAACCAATGTAAGGAAAACAACAACTTATACTGCATGAGAAGAGAGTGCTGATTGCTTGGCAAGCGAACTCTGATTGGTATAGGCATTGCCATGGAGAATGCACCAGTTTAAGGTGACTGAAAGTTAACTGCCAAGCTTTGTTTGAAACTTAAACCAAGCAGCTTGACTCTGATTGGTCAAGGCATTGCCCTGAGGAATGAACCAGCAAATGGTTGTCACTTATTTTGTTCAGCTGAAACAAGCGTAATGTGTGTAGATGAACTTATGAACTTGGCAACTCATGCAGTTGAGTTCAGTTTTAACGACACCATGTATGCCCAAATAGATGGTACTGCCATGGGATCCCCTCCAGGCCCAGCTCTCACCAACATCTTTGTTGGGTTCCATGAGAAACATGTCTTTGAGGAAATTACACCTAACCTCCTACCTCTTGCATATTTCCGATATGCAGATGATATTTTTGCTATATTTGAAACCGCAGCTGTATGTAATCATTTCCTTACACGTCTCAATGGGCTCCATCCTACGTTCAAATTCACCTTTGAAATGGAGCAGTCAAATGAGCTCCCTTTCCTGGAAATACTAGTTGAGCAACCTGTTAAGGGGTTCTCTTCCATGGTCTTCCGCAAACCTATCTTCACTGGTCAATACACTCGTTGGGATTCTTATAGTTCCACACACTATAAGATTGGCCTTATCAGCAATCTTGTAAATAGGGCCCGAGCCATTTGTTCACCATGCAAGCTTGATGCTGAAATAGGGCGAATCAATCAAAGACATCTTGCATGACAATGGCTACCCTGATCAGATCATTTCTCGTTGTATATCGCGCAAACTTATGAACGGACTTAAGGCCATCATTTTCGGCCCTGAAAAGTGCCCAGTCTACCTCAATTTACCCTGGAAGGGTAGTGTATCCCAAAAATTTAGGCAACAGGTAAAGCTAGCTGTTTCACGCTGCTACTATGCAGTAGCAACACGTGTGGTGTTCGCCACTAGCAGGATGCTGCTGTCAAGCCAAAAAGACATCCTGCCCATCATACAAATGAGTCATGTGATGTATGAATTTCAATGCCAGTGTGATGCTAGGTATATAGACCATACTTCCCAAAGACTGGCGGATTGTATCAAACAACGTGTCCCTTCTGCTGTTCGCAAAGGGCAAGGTACAGGCCGTACCCAACCAGCCGTGCTTGCAAAACTTAAAATACAGTGTCAAACATTAGATGTGATTCCGCAATTGGACAACATTTGCTAAATAATCTGCAGTGTGCTAAGAATTACGCTGACAACCAATTTAAGATCGTCAGTAGGGCTCGCAGTGTGGCACATTTGTGTGTACTGGAAGCTACAGAAAGAACATGCACGCACATTGCATCTGTTTCAGCTGCACAAAGTAAGTGACAGCCATTTGCTGGCTCATTCCTCAGGACAATGCCTTGAAGAGTCAAGCTGCCTGGTTTAAATTTCAAACAAAGCTTGGCAATTAACGGTCAGTCACCTTAAACTGGTGCATTCTCCATGGAAACGCCTCTACCAATCAGAGTTCATTTGCCAAGCAATCAGCACTCTCTTCCCATGCAGTACAAGTTGTTGTTTTCCCTCACATTGGTTATTTTTGTGTATTGTCCTGATGATGCAAGACGAAAAGCTTCGACAACATGTCTCTATTTTCAGCAATTCTGTAAATAGTATCAGTAAGAAGGTTGTATTGGAGAAATTAATGGGGTTGAAGGTTGATGAGTCCCCAGGACCTGATATTCTACATCTCAGAGTGTTGAAAGTGGTAGCTATGGAGATAGTGGATGCATTGATCATCTTTCAAAAGTCTATAGATTCTATAGGTTTGGAAGGTAGCAAATATCACCCCACTGTTTAAGAAGGGAGGGAGAGAGAAAACAAGGAATTACAGACCTGTTAGCCTTACATCAGTCATTGGGAACATGCTAGAATCTATTCTAAAGGATGTGATAAATGGACACTTGGATAATAACGATCTGATTGGGCATAGTCAACATGGATTTAAGAATGGGAAATCATGTTTGACAAACCTGTTGGAGTTTTTTGAGGATGTTACTAACAGAATTGATAAAGGGGAGTCGGTGGACATGGTATACTTGGATTTTCAGAATGCTTTGATAAAGTCCCCCACAGGAGGTTGGTTAGCAAAATTAAAGCACATGGGATAGGAGGTAATATACTGGCATGGATTAAGGATTGGTTAACAGGCAGAGAGTAGGAATAAATGGGTCATTCTTGTGTTGGCAGGCTGTGACTAGTGGGGTACTGCAGAGATCAGTGCTTAGGCCCCAGCTGTCCACAACATATATCAATGATTTGGATGTGGGGACCAAATGTAGTATTTCCAAGTTCGCGAATGACACAAAACTAGGTGGGAATATGTGTTGTGAGGAAGATGCAAAGTGGCTTCAAGAGGATTTGGACAGACTTAGTGAGTGGACAAGAATGTGGCATATGGAATATAATGTGAAAAAATGTAAGGTTATCCAACTGATGAGTAGAGTATTTCTTAAATGGTAAGAGATTAGAAAGTGTAGATGTACAAAGGGACCTGGGTGCCCTTGTCAATAAGTCACTTAAAGCTAACATGCAGGTGCAGCAAGCAATTAAGAAGGTTAATGGTATAGAGCCTTGGTTAGACCGAACCTGGAGTACAGTGTGCAGTTTTGGTCCCCTTTCCTTAGGAAGGATAATATTGCCATAGAGGGAGTATAACGAAGGTTCGCCAGACTTGTTCCCAGGATGGCGGGACTGTCCTATGAAGAGAGATTGGGGAAACTGGGCCTGTATTCCCTAGGGTTTCCAAGAATGAGAGGTGATCTCATTGAAACCTACAAAATACTTAAAAGGGATAGATAGGGCAGATGCAGCTAAGATGCTTCCCCTGGTTGGAGAGTCTAGAACCAGGGGACACAATTTCAAAATAAGGGGGAAGCCACTTAGGACAGAGATGAGGAGAAATTTCTTTACTCAGAGGGTTGTGAATCTTTAGAATTCTCTACCCCAGAGGGTTGTGGAAGCTCAGTCATTGAGTATGTTTAAAGCAGAGATTGACAGATTTCTAAATACAAATGACATAAGGGGATATGAGGATAGTGTGGGAAAAAGGCATTGAAGTGGAAGATCAGCCATGATCGTATTGAATGGCAGGACAGGCGTGACGGGCTGAATGGCCTACACCTGCTCCTATGTTCCTAAGTAATTCTCCAACTGGCTCAGTTGGAAGGTCAGCATGTTCCTGAGCCACACAGGTCACTAAATCCCATGTTCAATTTCAAGTTAACTTCTCAATAAAAGGTGCTGTAATTGACCACAGACCCCTAAGCTAGAACAGGACAAAGATCATCCAAGTTTCCCAATGTTGGTTGCTATCCAATAAATATTGCTGAAAGTGCACGTTTTTGGACTTAGGGTAAAGGCAGTATCAAGTTTGATTATAATGCCCACACAATTAACTGTCTTCTGATATAGTCAGTAAAAATAGTCATTTGGCAAGTTTCCAGAGGATGACCAATACCTGCTGAACCATACCCCAATAAAAGTCAATGCTTTTGGTAAATGGAGAGAGGGGTATAAATATTAGCTATTCCATTCAGCCATTTCTCTTCTTCACAATTCCCACTTGCATGTGGCTGCACATAATGTAAGCTGATAAGAAACATGCTCTACTTCAGGAGTACCAAAGAAAGGTATACACAAAGGATCTGATGTCAGTAGAGGGAAAAAAAACAGTTCTTTGGCAGGTCTTAGTAAAGATAGAAACAGAAAATGCTGGAAATACACAGCAGGTCTGGCAGCATCTGTGGAGAGTGAAACAGAGTTAACGTTTCAGGTTTGTGACCTTTCATGAAGATAGGCATGTCTTGGAGATAAATAGCCCAAAAATTAACAGAAGAGCTCTCTATAGTCCAGTCCCCATATTTGGCAAAAATGACAGAGAAGTGTGCCACTGCAGAGGACTGTGTGTAAGCAGACAGGTAAAGCTAAATTTATGTAGATCCTTGGTAAGGCCACACTTGGGAGTACTGTGGGCAGTTTTGGGTCTCCATTCTAAAAAGAAATGGTAAGAATGAGGAACATTCTGCCACATGGAGTGATTGCATCAATGATATTATTTATTTTTTATTTAGAGATACAGCACTGAAACAGGCCCTTCGGCCCACCGAGTCTGTGCCGACCAACAACCACTCATTTATACTAACCCTACAGTAATCCCATATGCCCTACCACCTACCTACACTAGGGGCAATTTATAACAGCCAATTTACCCATCACCTGCAAGTCTTTGGCATGTGGGAGGAAACCGGAGCACCCGGAGGAAACCCACGCAGACACAGGGAGAACTTGCAAACTCCACAGACAGTACCCAGAATTGAACCCGGGTCGCTGGAGCTGTGAGGCTGCAGTGCTAACGTCTGCGCCACCCTATATCATAAGGATTACATTAAAAGAAAAGCTTCAGGCATATATGAGGGAGAAAGAAATTTGAGGAAATGTGGATGCAGAGTGGGGAGAGGTAATTAGAGTAGGAGGAGGCTTGTGTGGAAAATTAACATCGGCATAGACCAGTTGGACTGAATGGCTGGTTTCTGTTCTAGATTCTATGTAATTCTACATCATTCTTTTTCCTACCCTCCTTCCAAATTCTCTCATTTCATCTTTTGAAGGGTAACTGTTCCACACATCAGGAGACATCCCAGCTGGCCATTGTTCATATGTGAGTCTAGACAAGACTATCAATTGGTATTTCCATTATAACATCACAGCTTAAATCAAATCTTGTGCTGGTAGCATCTATCCATGCAATATTCAGTACCTATAACTAAATAATTATCAGGTACATGAACATTTACAAACATGCCCCCTCTCGCTAGTTCCAAGATGCCAAGGCCAAGTGTAGCAGCATCAGTGTTGTATCAGATGAGATCAGCAAACTCCGCACAGTACTGGAGATCATCCGGACTTATATAGCTTAGTATGGCACCACTAGCTATGCATTAATTTGAGTCATTGAAGGAATCCTTATGCCCATGTTTCACTTAAAGAAAACACAATACTAACCAAGTTACATGGAAAGCTTGTCGACATCCATGTTTATTACAAGTCATACAAGCACCGGTTGCTGCTTTGCTTTCACGGCCTTGTTCCTCACAGATGTAGCAAGTCTGGAAAAAAAAAAGGGGGGACAAAACCTAATTTATATCAAATAACTACATTTACAGGTCCCAATATTTCTTAATAGATCCCATTTCACATACATTATGATTTTACAATGGAGTCAAAAAAAATCACAGAATTTAATAGATTTGCAAATATTATAAACAAAACTTGTATAAAGTCACAGTCATAATGGCACAGAAGGTGGCCATTTGGCCCATCAAGTCCATGCTGATTTTCTCTAGAGCAATCCAACCATTTCCACTCCCCACATAATGTTGCAAAGCATGGATGAGTCCAGCTCTAACTTGTATACAGTGCTCACTTCTGCTGCTACAATTTTGATCACACTGTCAGCATTCATCATTATAAACTGCAATGTTAATGTTTCCAATTCAACTTTACAAAGACAACTGTCAGAATTGCCGTTTCCCTGTGGAGTAAGCCTCAGTTGTCTCCCAGCACAGACACATGCACAGAGATATAGCACCATTTCAAAGACTGAAAATATCACTAGAAAAGCTCTCCCAGGCTGAAAAGTTAAATGAAGGAGTGAAATGAAGTCCTAATTCTCTAAGGGAACTACATCAAAACTATCCACATCACATACCATAGTAGAGTCCTCTGGCTGTATTGTTCTACATATATACATCTCTCATTTTAATTACATGGGGCTAAATTTTGTCCAGGTGTAAGTCAGTTCCAATTTCTTAAGCACACCTTTGGCATCCATCAGAATTTGAAGTACGAATAGCATTCAACTCTGCAATCTTAATTTGAATAATGATTTGCACTTCCAGGTGCAAACTAAGATGTATCTGAGAATGCCATGGTAAGAGCAGATAACAAGTGAAATTTAAATGGAGAGGGATAATTAAACAGAAGTGCCACAATGGATAGGCAAAAATTCAGAAAGTTTCTGAGCAGCTTAAAAGGCATCTTAAACCATTTAGCAGAAATTGCCAGGGCTGAAGCAACACAGAGTTAACTGGCAGGCCAAGATGGAAAGGCAGCCCGTAGTTGCAGTCTGCAGAAAAGAAGTGCAGTAGTCAAAACCAGCTCCATTTAATAGCTGAACTCCAAGTGCTGTTATGAGCAGCTTCAAAGAAGGACTGCTCTGTACCATTCCACAGCACTTCACAGCCAATGAAATACTTTTGAAATGCAGTCACCGTTATAATTTAGGAAACACGGCAGCCAATTTGCACAAAGTAAGCTCCCACAAACAGCAATGTAATAACGATTAACCTGTTCTTTGCAACATTGAGGGATAAATAATGCCAAGGACACTGGAAAGAACTCCCCTGCTATTCTTCGAAATAGTATAATTGGATCTTTTGCATCAGCCGAGAGGGCAGATGGGGCCTCGGTTTAATGTCTCTTCCGAAAGACAGTACCTCCAACAGCGAAGCTCTGCCTCAGTGCTACACCTGAGCATCAGCCTAAAATTCTATGCTCACGACTCATAGGCAGAAGTGCTACGAACTGAGCCACAGTTGACACCTGTCTTGAATATACACAACGAATGAGCATCCAGAGTTCTCTACATTCACAACCTTTTGAGCGAAGAATTTTCTCATCTCAGTCCTAAATGGCCGACTCCTTATTCTGAGATTGTGATCCCATGTTCAAGATTCACCAGACAGCATGTACCCTGTAGAGAATTTTTCTGTTTCAATTCGATCACCTCCCATTCTTCTAAGCTCCATGGAATATAGGCCTAGTCTACTCGATCTCTCCTCAGCGCAAGAATCAGTCTAATGAACCTTCTTGGCACAACAGGCGTGGCCTCACCAATGCCCTGTATAATTGTAGTAAGACTTCCTTACCCTTATACTCCAACCCCTTTGTAACAAAAGCTAACATACCATTTTCCTTCCGAATTGCTTGCTGTGCCTGTATGTTAACTGTGATTCATGTACAAAGGACACCCAAATCCCTCTGAATGCAAACATTTCCAGCTCTCATCTTTAAAAAAACAATTTTTTATTTTTCCTACCTAAGTGGATGACTTCACACTTCGCCACATTGTATTCCAGGCGCCATGGTCTCACCTAACCTATCTACATCCCTCTGCAGTCTCTCTGCATCCTTCTCACCATTTACTTTCCCACCCAACTTTGTATCGCCAGCAAACCTGAATACGTTACACTCAGTTCCCTCATCTAAGTCTGAATTGGCAAATTAGGTTAAGGGATAGGTCAATAGAGATGCAGTGGCAGACATTTAAGGGAATATTTCAGAATACAAAGAATAGATACATTCCAATGAGAAAGAAAAATTCCAAGGGGAGAACCTACTATCCATGGTTAACTAAAAAGTTAAAGATAGTATTAATCTTAAAGAAAAAGCAGCTAATTGTGCGAAGATGGGTGGCAGGTCAGAAGATTGGACAGAATATTAAAAACAGCAAAGAATGACTAAAAGATTGATAAGGTGGGAAAAATCAGAATACAAGAGAAAGCTAGCTAGAAATATAAAAACAGAAAGGAAGAGTTTCTATAGATATTCAGAAAAGAAAAGTTATCAAAGTGAGCGTTGGTCCTATAGAAACTGAGTCTGGGAAATTAATAATGGATTGCAAGGAGATGGCAGATGAAATGAACAGATATTTTGCATCGCTCTTCACTAGTGAGGATACAAGTAACATCCCAGTATCAGCTGTAAGTCAGGAATTGGAAGGGAAGGAGGAGCTCAAGAAAATTACAATCACCAGGGAAGTAGTACTGAACAAATTGTTGGTGCTGTGGGCTGACAAGTCCCCAGGGCCTGATGGACTTCATCCAAGCATGTTAAAAGGAGTGGTTAGTGAGATAGTTGATGCATTGGTTTTAATTTTCCAATATTCCAAAGATTGAAAAATGGCTAATGCAACTTCTTTATTCAAAAAGGGAAGAAAGCAGGTAATTACAGGCCAGTTAGCTTAAAATCTGTCTTAGAGAAAATGTTCGAAGTGAATATTTAAGAAGTTATAACAGGGCACTTTGAAAAATTTAAGGTAATCAGGCAGAGTCAACATGGTAGACTGGCACCTTGGCCCAAAAATCTGTTTGCACTAGCCTGCTGACACTAACTATCAACCCCCAAACAGTCAGAGGGAGAAAGGAGACCAAATATGTAGGCAAATCTCAGAAGTGCAAAAATGATTGGGATAGTAATAGTGGGGATTTCAACTAACCTAATATGAAGTGGCATAGAATAGATGAGAAAGGCTAAGAGGGAGAAGACTTCTTCAAATGCATTCAAGAGAACTTTTTAGCCAGCAGGTTGCAAGGCAAACGAGGTTGCGGGAGAGGGGGGGTGGAAAATTCTGGACAGTGTTTCAGGGAATGAAGTTGGGCAAGTGGAAGGGACATGAGCTGGGGAGCACAGTGGTGGAAGTAATCAGAATTCAATTGAATTTAGGGTAGTTATGGAAAAGGATAGATAGACGAGGAATTAAAAAAGTTCTCATGTGGGGAAAAGCTTATTTTACTAAGCTGAAACATAGAACATAGAACATAACAGCGCAGTACAGGCCCTTCAGCCCTCGATGTTGCGCCAACCTGTGAAACCATCTGACCTACACTATTCCATTTTCATCCATATGTCTATCCAATGACCATTTAAATGCCCTTAAAGTTGGCGAGTCTACTACTGTTGCAGGCAGGGCGTTCCACGCCCCTACTACTCTCTGTGTAAAGAAGCTACCTCTGACATCTGCCCTATATCTATCACCCCTCAACTTAAAGCTATGTCCCCTCGTGTTTGCCATCACCATCCGAGGAAAAAGACTCTCACTATCCACCCTGTCCAACACTCTGATTATCTTATATGTCTCTATTAAGTCACCTCTTCTCCTCCTTCTCTCTAACAAAAACAACCTCAAGTCTCTCAGCCTTTCCTCGTAAGACCTTCCCTCCATACCAGGCAACATCCTAGTAAATCTCCTCTGCACCTTTTCCAAAGCTTCCACATCCTTCCTATAATGCGGTGACCAGAACTGCACGCAATACTCCAGGTGCAGCCGCACCAGAGTTCTATACAGCTGCAGCATGACCTCGTGGCTCCTAAACTCAATCCCCCTACTAATAAAAGCTAACACACCATATGCCTACTTAACAGCTCTATTAACCTGGGTGGCAACTTTCAGGGATTTATGTACCTGGACACCAAGATCTCTCTGCTCATCTACACTACCAAGAATCTTCCCATTAGCCCAGTATTCTGCAATCCTGTTACTCCTTCCAAAGTGAATCACCTCACACTTTTCCGTATTAAACTCCATTTGCCATCTCTCAGCCCAGCTCTGCAGCCTATCTATGTCCCTCTGTACCCTACAACATCCTTCGGCACTATTCACAACTCCACCGACCTTCGTGTCATCCGCAAATTTACTAACCCACCCTTCCACACCCTCATCCAGGTCATTTATAAAAATGACAAACAGCAGTGGCCCCAAAACAGATCCTTGCGGTACACCACTAGAAACTATACTCCAGGATGAACATTTACCATCAACCACCACCCTCTGTCTTCTTTCAGTTAGCCAATTTCTGATCCAAAGCACTAATTCACCTTCAATCCCATACTTCTGTATTTTCTGCAATAGCCTACCGTGGGGAACTTTATCAAACGCCTTACTGAAATCCATATAGACCACATCCACGGCTTTACCCTCATCCACCTGTTTGGTCACCTTGTCAAAAAACTCAATAAGGTTTGTGAGGCACGACCTACCCTTCACAAAAACCGTGCTGACTATCTCTAATGAACTTATTCTTTTCAAGATGATTATAAATCCTATCTCTTATAACCTTTTCCAACATCTTACCCACAACCAAAGTAAGGCTCACAGGTCTATAATTACCAGGGCTGTCTCTACTCCCCTTCTTGAACAAGGGGACAACATTTGCTATCCTCCAGTCTTCCGGCACTATTCCTGTCGACAATGACGACATAAAAATCAAGGACAAAGGCTCTGCAATCTCCTCCCTGGCTTCCCAGAGAAATCCGAGGATAAAATCCCATCTGGCCCAGGGGGACTTATCTATTTTCACACTTTCCAAAATTGCTAACACCTCCTCCTTGTGAACCTCAATCCCATCTAATAGTCTGTATCTCAGTATTCTCCTCGACAACATTTTCTTTCTCCACTGTAAATACTGACGAAAAATATTCATTTAACACTTCCCCTATCTCCTCCGATTCCACACACAACTTCCCACTACTATCCTTGATTGGCCCTAACCTATCTCTAGTCATTCTTTTATTCCTGATATACCTATAGAAAGCCTTAGGGTTTTCTTTGATCCTATCCACCAATGACTTCTCGTGTCCTCTCCTTGCTCTTCTTATCTCTCCCTTAAATCCTTCCTGGCTAGCTTGTAACTCTCAAGCGCCCTAACTGAGCCTTCACGTCTCATCCGAACATAAGCCTTCTTCTTCCTCTTGACAAGCTCTTCAACTTCTTTAGTAAACCACGGTTCCCTCGCTCGACAACTTCCTCCCTGCCTGACAGGTACATACTTATCAAGGACACGCAGTAGCTGCTCCTTGAATAAGCTCAACATTTCGATTGTGCCCATCCCCTGCAGTTTCCTTCCCCATCCTACGCATCCTAAATCTTGCCTAATCGCATCATAATTTCCTTTCCCCAGCTATAATTCTTGCCCTGCTGTATATGCCTGTCCCTGCCCATCGCTAAGGTAAACCTAACCGAATTGTGATCACTATCACCAAAGTGCTCACCAACTTCTAAATCTAACACCTGGCCAGGTTCATTACCCAGTACCAAATCCAATGTGGCATCTCCCCTGGTTGGCCTGTCTACATACTGTGTCAGAAAACCCTCCTGCACACACTGGACAAAAACAGACCCATCTAAAGTACTCGAACTATAGTATTTCCAGTCAATATTTGGAAAGTTTAAAGTCCCCCATAACCATACCCTGTTACTCTCGCTCCTGTCAAGAATCATCTTTGCTATCCTTTCCTCTACATCTCTGGAACTATTTGGAGGTCTATAGAAAACTCCCAACAGGGTGACCTCCTCTCCTGTTTCTAACCTCGGCCCAGACTACCTCAGTACACGAGTCCTCAAACGTCCTTTCTGCCGCTGTAATACTTTCCTTTGATTAACAATGCCACACCCCCCCCCCCCCTCTTTTACCATCTTCTCTGTTCTTAGTGAAACATCTAAATCCCAGAACCCGCAACATCCATTCCTGTCCCTGCTCTACCCATGTCTCTGAAATGGCCACAATATCGAGATCCCAGGTACCAACCCATGCTGCAAGCTCACCCACCTTATTCCGGATGCTCCTGGCGTTGAGTAGACACATTTTAAACCAAGCTCTTGCTTGCCAGTGCCCTCTCGTGTCCTTATAACCTTATCCCTGACCTCACTACTCTCAACATCCTGCACACAGGAACTACAATTTAGGTTCCCATCCCCCGGCTGAATTAGTTTAGACATGGACTGGAAACAGGTACTTGAACATAAATCAGTGGTAGGATAGCAAGGGAGGGCAGAGAGAGAGAGGCAGAGAGAGAGAGGGCAGAGAGAGAGAGGGCAGAGAGAGAGAGAGAGAGAGGGGGGGCAGGAGAGAGAGAGGGGGGCAGAGAGAGAGAGAGGGGGGCAGAGAGAGAGAGAGGGGCAGAGAGAGAGAGAGAGAGAGAGGAAGGGGGCAGAGAGAGAGAGAGGGGGGCAGAGAGAGAGAGGGCAGAGAGAGAGAGAGAGAGAGAGGGGGGGGCAGAGAGAGAGAGAGGGGGGGCAGAGAGAGAGAGAGGGGGGCAGAGAGAGAGAGAGGGGGGGCAGAGAGAGCGAGGGCAGAGAGAGAGAGAGAGAGAGAGGGGGGCAGAGAGAGAGAGAGGGGGGGCAGAGAGAGAGAGAGGGCAGGGCAGAGAGAGAGAGAGGGGGGCAGAGAGAGAGAGAGGGGGGGCAGAGAGAGAGAGAGGGGGGGCAGAGAGAGAGAGAGGGCAGGGGCAGAGAGAGAGAGAGGGGGGGCAGAGAGAGAGAGAGGGGGGGCAGAGAGAGAGAGAGGGGGGCAGAGA